>NC_090252.1:59065151-59095151 GCF_037325665.1 Littorina saxatilis
ACATTTTCAAAGAATTTATTTTCGTAGACTTGTTCCGTTAACAACAACGGCGCCTCGTTTTTGCGCAAGACCTAACTTTTAAAATCTAAATAATAAATTGACAGCTTGTTACACAAACATTCTTTAATCATAAAAGAATTCGTTTTTCATCAAGACAAGATCAGAACAATTCGAAGTTGTGAAAGTTTAAAAAAAGAAAAGCCCGGAAGCAGGGTCACGCAAGGGTCGTAGCAGACGACGGCCGGTTTATCAGTGCAAATCGCCGTTCCTCTCAACAGTCAAAAGCCATCGCTAGAGTTCTTGTGAACCACAGCCGTTGTTTCGTGCATTAAAAAAACGTGCTATTGTAGATAAGCTCACGTCGAGTCGCATTCAAATGACTAACTATGACGACTGCATTGTGAAAAGGGAAAATTGGATCACACGGGTTCACGATGGCTCAGGGGTAAGATAAACCACGCAAAAATAAATTCTTTGAAAATTGTTCGCTCTTTACGGAGGGCACCTAGGATGTTCTCAATTGGTGAGTGTTTAAATGAAATGGTGTTTGTACTGTGTGTAAAAGCCTGACCGTATCTGTGATGGTTTACGGGAGGCTTACTGTGCCTTTAATGTGAGTGTCACATTCAAATGTTACAGCAGGAAAAACATAAAACATTAACAGACACCGCGGACGGTGAATCATTTTGTATTGTGCTATATATATTCATGCCAGACATGTGTTAAACAGAGAAAGTAAATAACACATCAGTCATGACCTTCTTAGCTTAACTTTCCTTGTTAGAAACCAACAGTCTAAGGTTGACTTTATATGTCTGCTCTACAAGAACGCTTCTACCATTACACTGGTGCAATTCTGTAACACATGTTACATAGCCACTGGTGAATTAACAGAGAGAAAAATACATAAAGAAAAACGGTCATATAGGTTTTCGCATCCATGGGAGGTAATCGGGACCGACCAAACAGACTGAGCCAGTAGCGCGACATATGTCGTGACAACCAGGTGACAGTATACGTAAAGTAGCGCGACATATGTCGCGACAACCAGCCTAAGGGTTAACAAAAGTCGGAACATCACAAACAGAATAATTCACTTATATTTACAATTCTTGAAAGGATATGTACAGCTATTTTCACGATCTACAACCACCTGTTCTTTAACATTCTTGTTCATAGGAAACAACGCGTCACATTGCTCACACACAATGCACCACATCAGATCCAATCGGTAATAACGATTTCATTTCCTTGACAAACAATGTCTTTGTTGTTTCACAACGAACCCGAGACAGAGTTACCACAATCCATGTCCTCCAGAGGAACACTGCATCTGCCGCAAATCAACCATGTGATGTTCAATGCTTGCCTGCTTTAAGACGTTGCTGATGCCTTGGTTTTGATTGCATCGGTCAACATTAAATCAATCAATTTCAAACCTTGCCCGCTTTAACATTCACCGAATTACGCTTTGGACTACACAGTCCGGAAGATGTGGGTCGTGTACGACCCATACTTTCTAAAGAAGGATTCAACGTAAAAGTATATCGGTCGTACACGACCCAAGCCATCCGAATAGGAATAGACGTTTTGCCGCCTCTTTGCAGAGTATGGGTCGTACACGACCCACGCCATCCGAATAGGAATAAACGTTTTGCCGCCTCTTTGCAGAGGATGTGTCGTACGCGAACCACGACATCCGAAAAGGAATGCACGTTTTGCCGCCTCTTTGCAAAGTATGAGTCGTACGCGAACCACGCCATCCGAAAAGGAATACACGTTTTGCCGCCTCTTTGCAAAGTATGAGTCGTACGCGAACCACGCCATCCGAAAAGGAATACACGTTTTGCCGCCTCTTTGCAAAGTATGAGTAGTACACGACCCACGCCATCCGAATAGGAATACACGTTTTGCCGCCTCTTTGCAGAGTATGGGTCGTACACGAACCACGCCATCAGAATAGGGATAGACGTTTTGCCGCCTCTTTGCAGAGTATGTGTCGTACACTACCCACGTCACCCAAATAGGGATAAGCACCGTCAAATTCCTTACGTAATTCCATATGGGTCGTCCACCCTTTGCCGCCTCTTTGCAGAGTATGTGTCGTACACTACCCACGTCACCCAAATAGGGATAAGCACCGTCAAATTCCTTACGTAATTCCATATGGGTCGTCCACCCATATCATCTGCATTGTGTAGTTCAAATTATGTCATCGTTTATTTCGTTGTTTACACAGATAATCTCTTTTTTTTAAAGTTGGGCAATGAGATGCTCGTATGGTGATAGGAGATTACAGGAAGTCTCAATCAAAACCTCCAAATAGTTTCACAGATAAAGAGGATTGTGTGAGGCTCTGGGTCATCCACGACCCACAAAGCACGGTGAAGGTTAACGCGTTATTTATGCCTTGTGTTCGGTTGGTTGCATAGGTCAAAATTAAATCAATCATGTTCAAACATTGCCAGCTTTAAAACTTAGTCTATGCCATGGGTTTGATGACCCCATGCACATTGTGTTGCAGGACTCGTGGTTGAGGACGATAGCATTCAGCCTGGGAGAACGCCTGACGACGACAGCCCAAGGCCTGGCGTAAGGCCTGGGGTAAGGCCTGACGACGACAGCTCAACGCCTGGGAATACGCCTGACGACGACAGCTCAACGCCTGGGAATAAGCCTGACGATAACATCAAAAAGCCTGGGGCCACGACAACCGGTGCATCGAACGTGCTTGTCATCGGTCTGAGTGTGCCAGCAGCTATATGCGCCGGCATGGCAGCATTTGGATTTGGCCTCTTCTGTAAACGTAGATCAGAAGGTCAACACAACGCGCCTCCAGCAAACGCTCCTCCAGCCAATGCCCTTTCTTCACATGCTCGGCAGGTTTTTGGCAACAAGACTGTCCACGAGTCTCTTGGCTCTGAGCTTGACGACTCCAGTGGCTCTGAGTCAGAGACTAGTGAGGCAAGTTTAGAGTCTCAAGTATGAAATGTTGCCACATCAAGTCCTCGTGGTCAATTGCCATCAATGAAACAGTGGAAACATTTAAGCACCAACAACAGTCAAAACTCGTTCAATGAAAATCATTAACACACACACACACACACACACACACACACACACACACTACACACACACACACACACACACTTACACACATATGCACACACACACACACACACTTACACGCATATGCACACACACACACACACGTACACACATATGCACACACACACACACACATACACACACACACACACATACACACATATGCACACACACACACACACACACACACACACACATGTACACACACACACACACACATACACACACACATACACACACACACACAACACACACACACCCACGCACACAACACACACACACACAACACACACACACACAACACACATACATACACACACGCACACACATACACACACACACCACACACATACACACACCACACACACACACACACACACACACACACACACACACACACACACACACACACACACACACACACACACAGGCGTGCGTTAATTTCCATCACGGTAACGTAATTACCCCCTGTGACATGTTAGTGTGGTTCTCAGAACCAATGTCGGCAATGAGACCGCAGACGATGTTGTTTTTTCGAGTGTACGTCTGTGGCTTGGGCCATTGGCATTGAATGATAAGGAGAACCAGGGCCGGACCAAAATGAGTTGTAAGGGGGGGTTCCTTCTTTTTGGGGGGGGGGGCAAATCAGCGAAGTGGCGAAGGCACAAGTCCGGGGGCATGCTCCCCTGGAACAATTTTGAAAAACGGTTAAAATCTGTGCAATCTGGTGCATTCTGTGCCTTGTTTTGAGGGTTAAGAGCAGCATTGTTTTGGTGCTAAAACTAGTAAAAAAACAAACACTCAAAGCAAGGTACATGCTTTTTCCAGGGGTGGGGTTCCGGAACCCCTGGAACCCCCCCCCCCCCCCCCCCCCCGATTGGGTCCGGCCCTGAGAACAGAAATGGTCAGTTTTACAATCATTAACATAATCCACCTGGCTATATCTCATTCGTTTACTGATCAACTCCTTTTTTTGCACTAAATAGATGTTGATGGTTACATTGGTTTATCCAGACTTGGCTTGGAAGAGGGAAATCTGATGGTAGAGGCTTAAACACACGGCGAATAAACTGGCCTTGACACTGTTGACACTGGACAAAAAGAGAATGTAGAGAGTGCGGTAGTGCAACTGAAAAGCATGAATGAGCACTTGGATGACCCGACAGTAATTGTTTAGTTGAGTCGAAATGCCCCCCCCCCCCCCCCCCCCCGATCCACCCCTGACATCTACCTATGAGTTTTGTCAGCACTTCGTTGCATGTTTAAAGACATCTGATTCGTTCACCTTTTTAACGTGATTGCATTTATTCTCTGTCAGAGATTTGTGTTGTTGTATTAATTAGTATTCATGAGTCCATTGTCATTGCGTCGTTATAGCCTTGTTATGAATCTCTACATTATTTCGTGTTTCTGTTTGCTTGTTTCTCTGTGCAATGTAATCTTGTCATATTTTCTGTGAAGTAAACTGCCCTTGCTTTTGGGCCAATATATATACCTCTTGACTACTACTAATGTGTGTACGTAAGCATGTGTTTGCGTTTTTGCACGTGTGTGTGTGTGCGTGTGTGTGTGTGTGTGTGTGTGGATGTCAGGGGCGGATCAGTTGCTTTGTAAGGGGGGGGGTCACTTTGAATCGAAAGTGAATGTGATGGGCGCGAAGCGCCCGAATTTGCAAGGGGGGTCCGGGGGCATGCTCCCTCGGAAAAAAATTTGGCTCAAAGAAGCAAAATGGTCCCATCTGGTGCCATTTGAACTTATAGATGGTCATAGAATCAGCCTTCCAATTTTTTATTTTTTTTGCTGGAGGGGGGCGGGGGTGCACGTGCACCCTGTGCACCCCCCCCCCCCCCCCCCTCGTCCGCCCCTGCGTGTCTATCTGTGCATGCGTGATTTTGGTTCGGTGTGATTGTGTGTGCGCGTATGTGTGTATGGGTATGTGTGTGTGTGTATGTGTGTGTGCGTACGTGCGTGCGTGTGTGTGTGTGTGTGTGTGTGTGTGTGTATGTGTGACGGAGTGATTGGGTTTGTGTTACTGTTTGTCGATTTCTAACGGGATTCTTGAAGGCTTCGCCTCTTGTTTTTTAAAGGTTTTGTGCACCGTCAAACAAAAATGCGAATTCGTTGACCAAGACTTAGGGTCGTGTGAACCAATCCTTTATTGTTCTTTTTCATTACTGAAATGACGTCATTGTGATTGACATGCATGTGTGACGTCAAGTCAAGTAGTTCCTTCTGGAGAGCGATTTTGCACTGCCTGCCAGTACTGTCTGCCAGTACATTTTGTTTTTATGTCAATCTGCAACCCAGTTTTCAAATCAAAAGACAACAGATTGAACTACAGAGGACATGTGAGCAGATCAAGCTCAATGAAGAAAAAAAAATGCTATGTGCTGTCCTGTTTTGGGTCACAATCGGTGAGTTCTGCCTTTTGTTTACAAAACTGAGCAAGTCCACTGAAGCTCCTGATTAGCCTATATATAACAAAATTGACTTTTTCTGTTGGAGTTAATGATTCAAAAGTGACGAGCAAAACTGTATAGATGGCTGGACAAATAACATGTTCATTATAATCTGACGACTGGCCTTAGTTTTCTTGAGAATTTCGCGGTCTATCTTTGTTTTGTCACTTTTTCCACCGTCATTACGCTTGCAAACAATGTCTTCTTCACACCTCACACATAACTCCGAAGCCCCTGGCAACAATATCACGGCGTCGCTAGATCTTCCTGTCAATTGTTATCCGGATCAGTGGGCTTGGCATATTACGTAGAACACGTGCACAACTATCACTATTACTGTGATGTGTGTCATTTTCACATTCCAATGGTAGTTGTTTGGTTGTGTGTGGCCTCGGCATAAACGTAGAATCTGACAATAAAGTAGATTCGGGAATGTCCTTGACTGCTCCGCCTGGCGTCTGGCATTATGGGGTTACGTTAGTGCTAGGACTGGTTGGTCCGGTGTCAGAATAATGTGACTGGGTGAGACATGAAGCCTGTGCTGCAACTTCTGTCTTGTGTTTATGGTCGGCTGGGCTTTTAGCAAATAAACAAACAAACAAACAAACAAAATTGCCTTGACATTTCGCCACGGCTTTCTAAATGTGTTTACCCACACTGGAACTCGAGACGCGGGTGATGGTGTATGTGTGTGAGTGTGTGCGCGCACATGTGTGTGTGTGTGTATGTGTGTGTGTATGTGTGTGTGTGTGTGAGTGTGAGTATGTGTGTGTGTGTGTGTGTGTGTGTGTGTGTGTGTGTGTGTGTAGAGCGATTCCGAGAAAACTACTTGACCGATCTTTATAAAACTTCACCTTGAGAGTTCTGGGTATGATATCCACAAATGTTTATTTTGCTTTCGATAAATGTCTTTGATGTCGTCATATCCGGCTTTTAGTGAAAGTTGAGGCAGCACAGTCACGCCCTGTTTTAAAAAAAAATCAAATTGATTGACATGTTGTACAAACATTCTTCGACGAAGCCTGGACTCTGGGATTGCATTTCAACTCATAAGCTTAATACATAAATAATGAGTTTGGTCATTAAAAATATTAAAATCTAAATTAAAGTTATCTTATTCTGAGGCGCAATCGCTTATGCACTACGCTGGCTTGTCAAATCCTGTACGTTTTTTACGCTGCGAGGATTCGACGAAGCTATATGTTGTCTAGATGATAGTGCCACTGTAATTTTTGTTAATGCCGACTAAGACGACATCTTAAAGATCCTTGTCTACATTTGTATACATAAATCGGCATTTGACCATTGAAATACTAAGTCTATTCCCTACAAATATAAATAGATACACCCCCGTTCGATCAGGAAGGACGAAGCCAGGGTAGCCGATTGAAAATTCATGATAGTAATTCAGCGAAGTGGGAAATCCTTATTTGTCAAATGCCGATGGCAAAACACCTCTCGAATACCATGCATTTCGCGCGTTTAAAAAAAAATCGTGAACAGTGCTCCAATACCCAGTGCCAAACTGTTGCTGTGATTGTGTGGGTGTGGCTGTCAGCATAGTGACATGCATTTGATTGGTCGATATTGATAGTCAAAGCACATGCGCTTTGCACATGAAAATCAAAACATTGGAAGTGTTACTAACACTTCTCAAACATAATAACTATTTTTACATATATATTTTTTTCTATACATTTTCCCCCATGGTTCATTCATCATCTGACATAGCTTTTTAGCGAAATCTAACCACAAGATTGTTAGAAAAAAAAAGCAAAAATGTAGACGACCACCTTTAAAGGTTTTTCAAAGCAATGACACAAAATGAGGGGGTTATAATTTACAAAAATATGTATGTAACATGTTTCATAAAGACAATAGTATGTCTAGTCGTTTTCAAGGAAACACACGCCTTCTAGATTCGTTCTGAAACTGTCAGTAAAAATGTTTTGCCGCTTGTCTGGAGTCTTCAGACCCTGACACTCTCTGAAGTTCCACAGCTCTAGCTTTAAAACTGTCCCAAGCAGGAATAATTTCCCTTGACTTGAACCCCGCGTTGATCCCACAGTGTCGCCAGGCTCAACCCAAGTTGCCTCATTGCCAACCGTGACGGGGCCTGATGTCCTGGTGACCAACGGAACCAGTAAGCTACACTTAACATGCAATGTAGCGAATCCTTCATCAGTGAATCGCTTCGCGTGGTTCACCCCTCTCCCGAACACAGAACGCTGTGTGAAGAGCTCGGACGGCACACAATGCACGTTCACACCAACACTGGCGGACAACGAAAAGAAAGTTGTCTGCAGAGCGCTGGGCTCTAACGCTGTCACCTTAGCAGTGGCATCTTACACAGTGAACCTGAAATGTACGTATATATTACGACCAATCACAAATAGTGGACACATACTATACTTGACATAATGTGTTGACAAACAGAATGGCGATACATATAGCGTACGACGTTATCAATCCGGATACAGCGAATACTACATGGGTTGATGTGTCATATCAGATGTACATGTCTTATAATATTCAGTTATGACTAAATGTTTTAACATTGACTGGGAATCGAGGCGAGGGTGGTAGTTTCGTGTGTGTGTGTGTGTGTGTGTGTGTGTGTGTGTGTGTGTGTGTGTGTATGTTTGTGTGTGTATGTTTGTGTGTGTGTGTGTGTGTGTGTGTGTGTGTGTGTGTGTGTGTGTGTGTGTGTGTGTGTGTAGAACGATTCCGAGAAAACTGCTGGATCGATCTTCATGGAACTTCACATAAGAGTTCCTAGATAGGATATCCCCAGAGATTTGTTTTTATTTTTTTGATAATTGTCTGTGATGACGTTATAATTATACGCTTTTTGTGAAATTTGAGGCAGCATTGTCACGCCCACATTTTTTTTATCAAATGTTGATTAAGTAATCTTCGACGAAGCCCGGACTATGAGATTGCATTTCAGCGTCGAATTAAGATTAATAATTTATCAATGAGTTTGGTCATTACAAATCTCAAAATTCTAATTAAAATAAAACATTTAACAATCGATCCAAAACGATTCCATCTTATTCTTTATCGTTTCCTGATTAAAAAAACACACCATTTAGATAGGTTATATTTGAATTAAAAACAACCTAAAAACATTCTAAAGAATACATACAATTGTGCTTTCTTTTAAAGCTCTGTACGCAACTACGCTATACTGACTTGTCACTTTCTGCACGGGCTTTCCTGTGAAGCGCTGTGAGATACATCGCTATACTGGCGTGTTACTTTCCGCACGCTTATTTTGTGCAAAAGTGCAGCTCTTTCTCAGTTGGTGCATGGCCGCGGGGGACAAACCTATTTAGGTTTGGTGAAAATAAAGTAATGTAGCCCGTTTAGCAAATTGTAATCAAAATATTAATTTTAGTAATTGATGCAAACAATTATTTCATGTCAAAGGCACAGTAAGCCTCCCGTAAACCATCACATATACGGTCAGGTTTTTACACACAGTACAAACACCCTTTCATTTAAACACTCACCGATTGAGAACATCCTAGGTGCCCTCCGTAAAGAGCGAACAATTTTCAAAGAATGTATTTTTGCGTGGTTTATCTTACCCCTGAGCCATCGTGAACCCGTGTGATCCAGTTTCCTTTTTTCACAATTTAGTCGTCAGTTCGTCATTTGAATGCGACTCGATGTGAGCTTATCTACAATAGCACGTTTGTATGCACGAAAAAAACGGCTGTGGTTCACAAGAACTCTAGCAATGGCTTTTGACTGTTGAGAGGAACGGCGATATATGCATAAACGGTCGTCTGCTACGACCCTTGCGTGACCCTGCTTCCGGGCTTCTCTTTTTTCAAACTTTCACAACTTCGAATTGTACTGATCTTGTCTTGATGAAAAAAGAATTCTTTTGTAAGAATGTTTGTGTAACAAGCTGTCAATTTATCATTTAGATTTTAAAAGTTAGGTCAAGCGCAAAAACGCACCACGCTCCAAAAACATTCTGATAATCATCGATCCACGGCTATGGCCAGTTTACATCGATAGAATGAGACCCGAAGGGAAGTAACTCATTTTTGACCTGAGTTCAGGATGGGTCCAAAAAGTGTTCGAGACAATCTGCAAAATTAATTCTTTAAAAATTGCTAGCTCTTTACGTAGGGCACCTAGGATGTTCCCGTTTGGTGAGCGTTCAAATGGAAGGGTGTTTGTACTGTGTGTAAAAGCCTGACAGTATCTGTGATGGTTTACGGGAGGCTTACTGTCCGGGCGTGATTTATAACAGCCGTCCAGCACCAAAACGAGGCGCCATTGTTGTTAAGGAACAAATCCACGAAAATAAATTCTTTGAACATTTCTCACGCTCGACAGAAAACAGCCAGGATGTTCCCGTTCGGTGAGCGTTCAAATGGAAGTATGCTTGTACTGTTTGTAGACGCTCGGGGAGCTCTGTGGTGGTTTACGGGAGGCTTACTGTGCCTTTAAGTCTTTTTACATTTAGTCAAGTTATGACTAAATGTTTTAACATCGAGGGGGAATCGAGACGAGGGTCGTGGTGTATGTGTGTGTGTGTATGTGTGTGTGTGTGTGTATGTGTGTGTGTGTGTGCGTGCGTGTAGAGCGATTCAGACCAAACTACTGGACCGATCTTTATGAAATTTGACATGAAAGTTCCTGGGTACGATATCCCAATACCTTTTTTTCATTTTTTTGATAAATGTCTTTGATGACGTCATATCCGGCTTTTCGTGAAAGTTGAGGCGGCGCTGTCACGCCCTCATTTTTCAACCAAATTGGTTGAAATTTTGGTCAAGTATTGTTCGACAAAGCCCGGACTTCGGTAGTGCATTTCAGCGTGGTGGTTTTAAAATTAATTAATGACTTTGGTCATTAAAAATCTGAAAATTGTAAAAAAAATATTTCTTTTATAAAACGATCCAAATTTACGTTCATCTTATTTTCCATCATTTGCTGATTCCAAAAACATATAAATATGTTATATTTGGATTAAAAACAAGCTCTGAAAATTAAATATATAAAAATTATTATCAAAATTAAATTGTCGAAATCAATTTAAAAACACTTTCATCTTATTCCTTGTCGGTTCCTGATTCCAAAAACATATAGATATGATATGTTTGGATTAGAAACACGCTCAGAAAGTTAAAACAAAGAGAGGTACAGAAAAGCGTGCTATCGTTCTCAGCGCAACTACTACCCCGCTCTTCTTGTCAATTTCACTGCCTTTGCCGTGAGCGGTGGACTGACGATGTTACGAGTATACGGTCTTGCTGCGTTGCATTGCGTTTAGTTTCATTCTGTGAGTTCGACAGCTACTTGACTTGTTGTATTTTCGCCTTACGCGACTTGTTACATTTACTCAAGTTTTGACTAAATGTTTTAACGTAGAGGGGGAATCGAGGCGAGGGTCGTGGTGTATGTGTGTGTGTGTGTGTGTGTGTGTGTGTGTGTGTGTGTGTGTGTGTGTGTATGTGTGTGTGTGTCTGTGTGTGTGTGTCTGTGTGTGTCTGTGTGTGCGTGTGTGTGTGTAGAGCGATTCAGACTAAACTACTGGACCGATCTTTATGAAATTTTACATGAGAGTTCCTGGAAATGATATCCCCGGATGCTTTTTTCTTTTTTTTCGATATAATATCTTTCATGACGTCATATCCGGCTTTTTGTAAAAGTTGAGGCGGCACTGTCACACCCTCATTTTTCAATCAAATTGATGGACATTTTGGCCAAGCAATCTTCGACGAAGGCCGGACTTCGGTATTGCATTTCAGCTTGGTGGCCTAAAAATTATCTGAAAATTGTAAAAAAAAATATATTTTTTTATAAAACGATCTAAATTTACGTTCATCTTTTTTTTCATTATTTCCTGATTCCAAAAACATATAAATATGTTATATTTGGATTAAAAACAAACTCTTAAAATTAAAAATATAACAATTATTATCAAAATTAAATTTTCGAAATCAATTTAAAAACACTTTCATTCTATTCCTTGTCGGTTCCTGATTCCAAAAACATATAGATATGATATGTGTGGATTAAAAACACGCTCAGAAAGTTAAAACGATGAGAGGTATGTACAGTAAAGCGTGCTATGAAGCACAACGCAACCGCTACCGCGCCAAACAGGCTCGTCACTTTCACTGCCTTTTGCACTCGCGGCGGACTACGTTCAGTTTCATTCTGTGAGTTCCACAGCTTGACTTAATGTAGTAATTTCGCCTTACGCGACTTGTTTATTACATTTAGTCAAGTTTTGACTAAATTTTTTAACGTAGAGGGGGGAATCGAGACGAGGGTGTGGTGTATGTTTGTGTGTGTGTGTGTGTCTGTCTGTCTGTGCGTGTGTGTGTAAAGCGATTCAGACCAAACTTAGTCTACTGGACCGATCTTTATGAAATTTGACATGAGAGTTCCTGTGAATGATATCCCCGGATGTTTTTTTCTTGTTTTCGATAAATATCTTTGATGACGTCATATCCGGCTTTTTTTAAAGTTGAGGCGGCACTCAGTCTGTCACACCCTCATTTTCCAATCAAATTGATTGAAAGTTTGGCCAAGCAATCTTCGACGAAGGCCGGACTTTGGTATTGCATTTCAGCTTGGTGACTTAACAAATAAATTAATGATTTTGGTCATTAAAAATCTGAAAATTGTAAAAAAAAAAAAAAAATTCTAAAACGATCCAAATTTACGTGCATCTTATTCGTCATCATTTTCTGATTCCAAAAACATATAAATGTGCTATATTTGGATTAAAAACAAGCTTTGAAAATTAAAAATATAAAAATTATGATTAAAATTAAATGTTCGAAATCCTTTTAAAAACACTTTTATCTTATTCCTTGTCGGTTCCTGATTCCAAAAACATATAGACATGATATGTTTGGATTAAAAACACGCTCAGAAAGTTAAAACGAAGAGAGGTACAGAAAAGCGTGCTATCCTTCTCAGCGCAACTACTACCCCGCTCTTCTTGTCAATTTCACTGCCTTTGCCACGAGCGGTGGACTGACGATGCTATGAGTATACGGTCTTGCTGAAAAAATTGCATTGCGTTCAGTTTCATTCTGTGAGTTCGACAGCTTGAGTAAATGTATTTTCGCCTTACGCGACTTGTTTCCGGATTCCCAAAACATACATATATATGTAATTAAAAACAAGCGTTTTATTTGATAAAATTAAACAATAGAGTAAAGCGCTCTTTCTTGTCAAGCACGATCGCTAGTGCGTTATGCAGGCTTGTCAATGTGTGTACGTGTTTAATGCCGCGGGTAATCGACGAAGCTATCTTGTCTAGGGGAAACACATATGTAGTGTGTTCAATTTTATTCTGAGAGTTCGATTGACTTAGAGGAGTAATGTCGCTTTTAACGAATGGGTTGTACTGTTTAGCTGGTTGCGGGTGCTCGTGCACCCTGTGCACCCCTTAACAAACACACACCCCAGGGTTATGAAAATACTTTGGAAATAAGACTGATTCTTTATTTTGCTTGAAAGAAAACGTCCTAGGTTGGTGACATCACAATCTCTTGCCTTTCACGATGACGTCATTTGTGTCTGACTTATCATTGTGAATTAAATTTTTCTTAGAATGGATTTATCTAAGTTATATCAATATATGTTGTTGGTTTGCAGATAATGCACGAGGGCAGATTGGAGGAAGTCTGCATTGCACTGACAGGTGGATTGAAGGGACACTGGTCACACTGGAGTTCCGGCTCAACATTTCATTATTCCAGCACGTGTGTACAGACACAGATAACAGTCCCTTCTTCGTCAATACAAAGTCCTTGGTAGGAAAGTGTGTAGCGGATAACGCCACAAACACCTGTGGTTCTTTCGCCCCCGGCACGCTAGGCTGCGGGTGTGCAGGACGCCATCAGGGAAACTACGTGGTGCAGTACAACTTCATTGCACTCCCTGACTTCAATGGAACTTGGAGCGCGGGCATCATCTGCAAGGACGCATCGCGTGTGCAACAGCTCAACTTCACTGCAATCAATTGTGACGACAAACAAGTAGCACGTAAGCAGTCTTCTATATTTTGGATTTGTCTTTCTCTACAATAGTGTTGAATGTATGTGGGCAGGGTTTTGGGACATTAGTGTCGTCGCATTGTTGTGTTATTTCTCTTTGCAAACAAAAGGTTACTAATTAATGAAGTGAATGTGCTGGTAACGTTTTACTGTTGGAATATCAGTCAGTCATCATAGCAGATCTAATTCTAAACAAGTCGCGTACTTAAGGCGAAAATACATTTCGTCAAGTAGCTGTCGAACTCACAAAAACATAAAGATATGATATGTTTGGATTAAAAACACACTCAGAAAGTTAAAACAAAGAGAGGTACAGAAAAGCGTGCTATCCTTCTTAGCGCAACTACTACTCCGCTCTTCTTGTCAATTTTACTGCCATTGCCATGAGCGGTGGACTGACGATGCTATGAGTATACGGTCTTGCTGAAAAATGGCATTGCGTTCAGTTTCATTCTGTGAGTTCGACAGCTACTTGACTAAATGTTGTATTTTCGCCTTACGCGACTTGTTACATTTAGTCAAGTTTTGACTAAATGTTTTAACGTAGAGGGGGAATCGAGACGAGGGTCGTGGTGTATGTGTGTCTGTGTGTGTGTGTGTAGAGCGATTCAGACTAAACTACTGGACCGATCTTTATGAAATTTGACATGAGAGTTCCTGGGTATGATATCCTCACACGTTGTTTTCATTTTTTGGATAAATGTCTTTGATGACGTCATATCCGGCTTTTCGTGAAAGTTGAGGCGGCACTGTCACGCCCTCATTTTTCAACCAAATTGGTTGAAATTTTGGTCAAGTAATCTTCGACGAAGCCCGGACTTCGGTATTGCATTTCAGCTTGGTGGCTTAAAAATTAATTAATGACTTTGGTCATTAAAAATCTGAAAATTGTAAAAAAAAATATTTTTTATAAAACGATCCAAATGTACGTTCATCTTATTCTCCATCATTTGCCGATTCCAAAAACATATAAATATGTTATATTTGGATTAACAACAAGCTCTGAAAATTAAATATATAAACATTATTATAAAAAAAATGTTTTCGAAATCAATTTAAAAACACTTTCATCTTATTCCTTGTCGGTTCCTGATTCCAAAAAACATATAGATATGATATGTTTGGATTAAAAACACGCTCAGAAAGTTAAAACGAAGAGAGGTACAGAAAAGCGTGCTATCCTTCTCAGCGCAACGAATACCCCGCTCTTCTTGTCAATTCCACTGGCACTGCCTTTGCCACGGGCGGTGGAGTGACGATGCTACGAGTATACGGTCTTGCTGCGTTGCGTTGCGTTCAGTTTCATTCTGTGAGTTCGACAGCTACTTGACTAAATGTTGTATTTTCGCCTTACGCGACTTGTTTCATTAGTCTGATTACCTTCGTCAACTGTTGCGGTTCACAGCGGGGTCATGTTCATTTTTTGTAAATGAGTTGTTATGGTGTGTTTTTAAACAAGAGCATCTGACTTGTGTATGCTTGTCGGTGTTTACGATTTACTGGCATATCAAACGTTGGTAACGGTCACATCATGTATATATATGTTAGCTAAACAAGATATATGTATATCCCACTTAAAATATCAGAAATCGGCGTAGATATGTCTGAATGCCGGGGTTAAAACGGCCATACATGTCAAACCTACTATTGCTTTTACTCCAACACAGCCTAATGTGTTTCTTGATGCTTACTGCGTTTCGCAATTCACGCACATTTACTGGTAGGAATTTTTTAAATATCCATAGTGAATCGAGTACATAATTACTAAATATACAAGACGCATAATCATGCACTAGAATCGTAAAGAAAGGGACAGTTACTTTTACAGGTATGGGTCAGAAGTATTGACAAATTATAGAAACAAGGCGTGATGTTCCCGTATGTTAGAGGGTGTGTTGTTGTTGTTGTTTTTGTTGTTGTTGGTGTTGTTGTTGGTGTTGTTGTTGGTGTTGTTGTTGTTGTTGTTGGTGTTTTTATTGTTGTTGTTGTTGTCGTTGTCGAGATGGCAGTGTTAAGTAGCTGTCAGAGTAACATTGCATTGCCATTATAACGTCACATTTCTTGCTTTTCTGTTCAGTCCCAGATTTCCGTACCTTGTGCCCGAGTCAAGGATTCACAGAGGGAGCCTTCTCAACCATCCAGTGCACAATGAACACAGATCCATTCAACCGTTTATGCAATTCTGTGGGCTTTTACTTTGTGTCAACACCTGGGGTCAGAGTGCAATGGTGCTGGAGCGATTATGCAAACTGTTCTTTATCTGGCTTAGCGCGACCACCCTGCAATGGGTGCAGCTGTCAGTGTGTGAAGAGAAGTGGGAGCACCTTCACCTACAACTTGACATTTACAGCGGAACTGAGCCACAACAACGGTTCTTTCCTGTGTGATACAACGTGTGCAGCAGCACCAGGAAGACCACTACCATCCTTTAATCACTCGGCCTGTGATAGGATTGCCGTAGGTGAGTGAGCCAGACTGAGGTACGCTAAGCAAAAGTGCTGGGTGCCACCAAAACGGGAGAGAACAAACTGCAGGTTCTGATTGTTAGAAATCACAACCAAACCTCTGTTTTAGCCAACCCAACACTGCGGGTGGCTCCCGTTTGGATGGTAGTTGTTTCGTACACCTCGGCTCTGGGTCGACGTGTTTGAGAAAGTTACCAACCGGGTGGGAGCCAGCTGGGGTGGATTGGTTGAAGTTGAGATTTGTTGTCATTTCACCGAATCAGACCCCGCAGCTTGTTTTCACCCGGTTGGGTGGCACCCGCTTTTGCTTGGTACCCCTCAGTCCTCTCCCGCAATGTTGCCAGCGTTTGGTGGAGGAGCAAGCATACACACAGACAGACACCTAAATCCTGATTAACTGTCAGAGAGACGATGACAATTATGTATTAAATGATGATAAAGTAATAAGCGTGGGTATGCTTGTTTGCATCTGGCCCTCGCACTAAAGAAGCACCTATCTACTAAATAAAAACAATGAAACTTACAGATTATTTTATATAGCTATTCTGATGGACACGTGGGGGAATTCGGGGGCTGTGATTGGATGGTCTCTTCCGATCATCAAAGCATAATGCTACGGAAGTCGGACATTTTTGCCAAAATCCAAAAGCATATTGACAATAACAAAGACGCATGGTTCCGGTTTACCCATCTGTACCACACGATGTTTCAATCGTCAACAGCACACACTGACAACTTAAAATTCTTCTCGGGAATGTTTTTCAGCTTTACAAATGTCGATAGCATACCCCTTTCTCCTAACTTCCTGATGAAACAGGATTAAACCAATTATTTTCTGTTCCTAAACACCACAAAATGCAAATGCCAGTTGACGGAGAGACTTATAGCTAAATAATAATTGATTGAAAATATTGTACATTTTCGAAGATTGTCCATGTTAAACGAAAGAATGATATTACTATTATTTATAACCCATTCTGTTTACGTTTAAACTGTTCAGCTTCACTCACAGTATCATACTCGTAGCGAGTCATATTGTAACTGAGGTTCAAAAAGACGAAAAAAACAAGAGAAGAAAGAAACAAAGAAAAAGATGAAAAAAAAAAAAAAAAAAAAAAATCTGTACCACACGATGTTTCAATCGTCAACAGCACACACTGACAACTTAAAATTCTTCTCGGGAATGTTTTTCAGCTTTACAAATGTCGATAGCATACCCCTTTCTCCTAACTTCCTGATGAAACAGGATTAAACCAATTATTTTCTGTTCCTAAACACTACAAAATGCCCAAAGCCGAAAGATGTAGTACAAACAGGGGAATAAAACGGAACAGCCGTTTTTGTGTGCTTATGTGAGCTAAGTTGCCGACTGACACAAACTTTCGCATTCGGCTTTTCTTATCTCGTAACTCCACACTAAATACCCCAATTCCCCTCTGAAGTATGGATTCAACCCATGGCATGGCACTACCATTCATGTAGTCGTTTATAACTGAGGTTGAACAATTCGCTTCATGACGAGACAAGTATAAATGCCATTCACCAAACTGAAAACGTCCCTGCCGTCTGTTCGCGTTGTACGGATTAGCTGTTCTCTTTTCCTCCCCTTGTTGCATCCCAGTTCTTCAGTTGTTTCTAGTTTTCCGTTGATGTTGTGTTTTGGTTTTCTTCATTAGTAGTCTTGTTCAAAATTAAAAAAAACTCAAACTTCTTTTTGTTGTATACGAATGAACTAATAAAAAACTGTTTAACAGCTGTGTTGTCAAATCGAGTTTTTTTCCAAAGTCAGTGTGCCGGCTGCGCAAAACTAATGCGCATAAGAAA
The DNA here is from genome assembly GCF_037325665.1 of Littorina saxatilis. Lineage (NCBI taxonomy): Eukaryota > Metazoa > Mollusca > Gastropoda > Littorinimorpha > Littorinidae > Littorina > Littorina saxatilis. The sequence continues at coordinate 59,083,050 of NC_090252.1, forward strand.
CGGCGTCTACTATCAAAACCTGAGATCAACGCATCGACGCAAAAACTGTCATTTTGTAAGTTTGGAACAACAAATCAAGGTCAGAACAGCTATATAATCGCTATTGTATTTTCAGCGTAGCAATAGGGTCCGATATTTAGACTCGAACAAGTATAATGCGACTCGTCTTCGACTCGTCGGCATTACACTTGTCTCGTCTAAAAATAGGACCCCATTGCTACGCTGAAAACACAATAGCTGTTAATGATTACTAAGTTATCGGAAGTAAATACATGAATAAGCGTATATTACTACATGCATGAGGGCGGGGATGTAGCTCAGTCGGTAGCGCGCTGGATTTGTATCCAGTTGGCCGCTGTCAGCGTGAGTTCGTCCCCACGTTCGGCGAGAGATTTATTTCTCACGAAAATACCCAGCATACTTCCTCCGAAAACGGCGTATGGCTGCCTAAATGGCGGGGTAAAAACGGTCATACACGTAAAATTCCATTCGTGCAAAAAACACGAGTGTACGTGGGAGTGTCAGCCCACGAACGCAGAAGAAGACTACATGCACTGGAAGGGCATTTCCGCAGCAAACGTGTTCCTCATTACGAAGTTCTTAAAACTGGGCGTAAAATGATAAACTTCGTAATCAACAGAAGTTCAAACTTAGAAAATATATGTGTTTACCACAACAACGCACACTGGGCAAAATGATCATGATTTTGTCATCAATGAGACACTAATTCATAACATGAGCGAGTATATTGGTCTTGTAGTGTCATCTACAAATAAGTCACACACATGTTGAATATGCAGGAGTAGGTCATTAACATACAGAGCAGAGGTCATAATTAAACAAAATAATGTGTTCCGAATTTCAGAGGGGTCTGAAACAATTAACAAACAAGCAAAAATGAAGCACGCAATACAAACTCAGCTTATTCCCTGATACGTCACTTAGCTAGATTCGGGCCCACTTGACTGCCTTAGGACGGGTATACCCGTCATGCGCTTGTGCAGCCGCAGCGCCTTAAGACGGGTTTACCCGTCTTCACCGTTCCGGGATTTTCCAGAAGTGCGATGTCACTGCTGACACAAAAATAGCAGCCAATGGCTTGGTAGGATACCTCATTCTCATGAATAAACATAAATGGTGATGCGGTTTTGCGTCTGAAGGCTATTTTCGGCCTTGGCGACAGGATAGGGGAGAGAAATCTCGACTCGTCAAAATGGCTAACGGTGACAGTCGACTGGGCCCTCGTAGGGAAAAACAGCCGGACTGACGCTACAGGTGGTGCACATGATTATGAATACTGACAGGAGAAGGGGGAGATCTTCTTTCGGACGATTCGTTGGAAACAGGTAGATGATAGTGATTATAATCCTTTCTTGGAGCGAGCAAAACAGCCACCTGTGTTTGATCCACAGGCACCGGAAGATGCGCCGGACTGATTTGTCAAAAGTTCATATTTAAACATCATTATAAGCCAAACTAATTATTATTTCCATGATTAGACACTAAAAACAGATTCTTGGTTCAATTTCCCTTAAAAATAACATAGGTTTTACTTCCCTACCTACTGCCAGTTTGGAACTAGAATTTTTTGTGAATTATTACACCCCGAACTCCAATATTCCCTGGCAGTCAGGAATGCACATACGCAAGTTTTGATTGGCAGCGAAAGGGTTAAGTGATATGATGTATAAACATTCACTGCCATCGTGTCTGTTTCATAAACCTGTGACCACGTATCTTCACCAGCAACGACTACTACCACCACAACCACAACTACCACCGCAGGTAAATATGCAGCTAACCATACTTATTTTACAATCAATTTTAGCTTCGTATATCTTGTTTGTGATGTTGCTCAATTAATTGTTGGCTCGTATTATTCATTCAATGGACAGTGTATAAGACTCACAAAGATTGTTTTGGACGAAGGTACTTGATCATATCAGAACAAAACACATCAATATTTTACTTACTACCACATACAAATGTGACATCAGGACAAACATAAAACATTAACAGACACTGCTGGCGGTGAATCAGTAAGTGTTCGTAGTGTGGTACTCAGGCTAGAAAGGAAACAACAGAGAAAGTAAAGACCACATCAGTCATGAACTTCTTAGCTTAAATGTCCTCTTCATGAACTTCTTAGCTTAACTTTACTTGTCAGAAACATACAGACCAGGGTGGGCTATAATGATGTTTGCTCTACAAGCACGTCTCCTGACTCTTTAGCTGACAACATTGTCTTTTCACAAAACGTCGGAGCATCACAAACCGAATAATTCACTTATATGTACAACTCTTGAAAGGAAATGTACAGCTATTTTCACGATCTACAACCACCTGTTCTTTAACATTCTTGTTCATAGGAAACAACGCGTCACATTGCTCACACACAATGCACCACATCAGATCCAATCGGTAATAACGATTTAATTTCCTTGACAAACAATGTCTTTGTTGTTTCACAACGAACCCGAGACAGAGTTACCACAATCCATGTCCTCCAGAGGAACACTGCATCTGTCGCAAATCAACCATGTTCAATGCTTGCCTGCTTTAAAACTTTGCTGATGTCTTGGTTTTGATTGCATCGGTCAACATTAAATCAATCAATTTCAAACCTTGTCCGATTTAACATTCACCGAATTACGCTTTGGACTACACAGTCCGGAAGATGTGGGTCGTGTACGACCCATACTTTCTAAAGAAGGATTCAACGTAAAAGTTTATCGGTCGTACACGACCCATGCCATCCGAATAGGAATAGACGTTTAGCCGCCTCTTTGTAGGGTATGGGTCGTACACGACCCACGCCATCCGAATAGGAATAAACGTTTTGCCGCCTCTTTGCAGAGTATGGGTCGTACACGACCCACGCCATCCGAATAGAAATAAATGGTTTGCCGCCTCTTTGCAAGGTAGGGGTCGTACACGACCCACGCCATCCGAATAGGAATAAATGTTTTGCCGCCTCTTTGCAGAGTATGGGTCGTACACGACCCACGCCATCTGGATTGTGTAGTTCAAATTACGTCATCGTTTATTTCGTTGTTTACAAAGATAATCTATTTTTTTTAAAGTCGGGCAATGAGATGCTCGTATGATGATTGAAGATCACAGGAAGTCTCAATCAAAAACTCCAAATAGTTTCACAGATAAAGAGGATTGTGTGAGGCTCTGGGTCATCCACGACCCACAAAGCACGGTGAAGGTTAAAGCGTTATTTATGCCTTGTGTTCGGTTGGTTGCATAGGTTAAAATTAAATCAATCATGTTCAAACATTGCCTGCTTTAAAACTTAATTTATGTCATGGGTTTGATGACCCCCTGCACACTGTGTTTCAGGACTCGTGGTTGAGGACGATAGCATTCAGCCTGGGAGAACGCCTGACGACGACAGCCCAACGCCTGGGAATAAGCCTGACGATAACAGCAAAAAGACTGGGCGCACAACAACCGGTGCATCGACCCCGCTTGTCATCGGTCTGAGTGTGCCAGCAGTTATATGCGCCGTCATGGCAGCATTTGGATTTGGCCTCTTCTGGAAACGTAGATCAGAAGGTCAACACAACGCACCTCCAGCAAACGCTCCTCCAGCCAATTCCCCTTCTTCACATGCCCGGCAGGTTTTTGGCGACAAGACTGTCCACGAGTCTCTTGACTGTGAGCTTGACGACTCCAGTGACGCTGAGTCAGAGACCAGTGAAGACCTAGTGGCAGGTTTGGAGTCTCAAGAATGAAATGTTGCCACATCAAGTCCTCGTGGTCAATTGCCATCAATGAAACAGTGGAAACATTTAAGCAAACAAAACACCAACAACAGTCAAAACTCGTTCAATAAAAAATCATTAACACACACCCACACACACACACACACAGGCGCGCGTTAATTTCCATCACGTAACTTAATTACCCCCTGTGACATGTTAGTGTGGTTCTCAGAACCAGTGTCGGCAATGAGACCGCAGACGAAATCTCGCACTTAGATGTTTGTGAAGCGTGAGACATGGAATTTTCCGAGTGTACTTGAACCATTGAATGACAAGGAGAACAGAAATGGTCAGTCTTCTGATTGCCTTCACAGTCATTGACATAATCCACCTGGCTATATCTCATTCGTTTTAAACTGATCAACTCCTTTTTTTCTCACTAAAATGATGTTGATGGTTACATTGGTTTATCCAGACTTGGCTTGGAAGAGGGAAATATGATGGTAGAGGCTTAAACACACGGCGAATAAACTGGCCTTGACACGGAAAAAAAGGGACATAACCGAACTGTCATTTAACAGAATAAAATTGTTACCAGTCAAACTTGAAACGGTCTGTTTTGGTTTTAAGAACTGAGAGACTTTAAACAAAAAGGTAAAAATCCTTTACTCAGCTTGAACTGTCATGATATAGTAGATTCAACTTCTGTCTGCATTCCTCAGCTAGATACAAATATAAACGGAGGGGACCTAACGCTGGTAGGCTTTAAGAGTCGGATGCCATTGCAAGACTGGTGACTTTGGGTACAACAATTCATAACAAGAGGCGAAGCCTTCAAGGCTCACGTAAGAAATAGACAAACAGTAACACAAACTCAATCACTCCGTCACACACACACACACACACACACACACACACACACACACACACACACACACACACACACACACACACACACACACACACACACACACACACACACACACACACACACAGTAAGCATAGGTGACACTTTGCAAGAACGCGAGACACTAGATCTGGATCTGTCTGTCTGCATGTAGCCTACTTACAGGGACACGACTGCCAACTAGTCTCGGCCCGCTCAAAATAATAATGACCGAAACTTTCAGTACTTCCTTCGCGTGACGTCTAACCCTCTTACGTCATAATGTGACGTCAATGTAATGTGACGTCTTCAAGAGTTTCTACCACAGACATACACACGCACGCACGCACATACGCACGCACAGACAGACAAAGTTACGATCGCATAGGCTACACTTACGTGAGCCAAAAATGAGCAATGAAAAATGAAACCAAAACGAAACAAATCAGAATAATAACGCTTGAAGGGCCTGAAGTTGAAAGAGAGAGAGAGAGAGAGAGAGTCTCGGCCCGCTCAAGATAACAATGACCGAGACTATCAGTAATTCCTTCGCGTGACGTCTATCCCTCTTACGCCTTAATGTGACGTCTTCAAATGACGAAATGTTAAAGTTTCTACCACAGACATACACACGCACACACACACACACACACACACACGCACGCACGCACAGACAGACAAAGTTACGAACGCATTGGCTACACTTCGTGAGCCAAAAAGGTACCGTCTTCATTAGTGTGACCAGCTTGGTCTCAGATAAAGCACACACTGGGTCCGTCTAACTCTGGTTTTAGTATCGCAGTCAATACAAATCAGTTACATTTGCTCCTTAATGTCCTTGAAACGAATAACCAAGTATGTGGAAGGGGAGCGAACAACCAACCACCAACCAACAGCAAGACCAGTGGGTTACGTGCCTTACACGCTCAGTATCAAGGCCAGTTTGGCTTGGAGTGATATAGACTAGTGTGTTACGTGCCTTACTCGCTCAGTATCAAGGCCAGTTTAGCAGGTATTTGAGTGATATAGACTAGTGTGTTACGTGCCTTACTCGCTCAGTATCAAGGCCAGTTTAGCAGGTATATGAGGGGAGACTTCTGAGAGCGCGGGGTATATTGCAAATGAAAAGAATGAATGAAAACTGAGATGACCCGACAGTAATTGCTTAGTTGAGTCGAAATGCCCCCCCCCCCCCCTCCGGTCGACCCCTGACATCTACCTGTGAGTGTCGTGAGCAATTCGTTACAGGCTAAAGACATCCGATTCGTTCACCTTTTTAACATGATTGCATTTATTCTATGTCAGTTTATTCATTTTTTCGTTATAATTATTGAGAGATTTGTGTTGTGATTAACTAGTATTGCCGAGTTCATTGTTATTGCGTCCTCATATCTTGGTATGTATCTCCAAATTATTTAATGTTTCTGTTTGCTTGTTTCTCTGTGCAATGTAATCTTGTAATATTTTCTTTGAAGTAAACTGCCCTTGTTTTTTTGGCCAATCTATATACCTCTCGACTACTACTAATGTGTTTACGTAAGCAAGTGTTTGCGTTTTCCGCGCGCGCGCGCGCGTGTGTGTGTGTGTGTGTGTGTGTGTGTGTGTGTGTGTGTGTGGGTGTGCGTGTGTGTGTGTGTGTGTCGATGTGCATGTCTCTGTCTGTCTCTAATTTTGATTGGGTGTGAGTGTGTGTTTGTGTGTGCGCGTGCGCGTATGTGTGCATACGTGCGTGTGTGTGTGTGTGTGTGTGTGTGTGTGTGTGTGTGCGTGTGTGTGTATATATGTGTTTGTGTGTGTGTGTGTGTTAGCGTGTGTGTGAATGCGTGTATCTGTCTGTGTATATGTGTGAGTTTGTGTGTGTCTGTGTGCGCGCGCGAGTTTGTGTGTGTGTGTGTGTGTGTGTGTGTGTGTGTGTGTGTGTGTCTGTCTGTCTGTCTGTCTGTCTGTATATATTCGTATACGTATTTCCTTCTCGCTTTGCATAACCTTGCGTGTTAGAAATGTGGAATAAAGGCGAGAGGTTCTTCACACACATACACACACACACACACACACACACACACACACTCACACACACACACACACACACACACACACACACACACACACACACACATCTCACCCCCCCCCCACCCCCCGAACCTCCTACGCGAACTCGCTGCCTTGACAACACAAAATACCTTGTCGCAAACAATCAATCAATCAAGCAAGCAAGCATTACAAGTCAGCCATTAAAACCAGCACATCATATTCCTGTACAAAACCTCTGACTGAAGGTTTTGTGTCAAAGTCAAACACAAAATTGCATATGTTGACCAAGACTTAGAGACGTATAGGGTCATGTGAACCGATCCTTTTTTGTTATTTTCCATTTCTGAAATGACCTCATTGTGATTGACATACATGTGTGACGTTACGTCAAACAATCGATTCTGGAAAGCGATGTTGCACTGCCTGCCAGTACAATGTGATGTGTGTGTCATTCTGCAACCTGGTGTGCAGATCAAAAGACACAACAAGATTGAACTGCAGGGGACATCTAAGCAGAAGACGTTCGATGGAGAAAGAAACATTGCCATGTGCTGTCCTGATTTTGTTCACAATCGGTAAGTTCTGCCTTTTGTTTACAAAACTGAGCAAGTCCACCGAAGCTCCTTCCGATTATCTAAAACAACATCGACTTTTTCTGTTGGAGTTAATGTCTCAAAAGCAACGATCATCTTAATCAGACGGTAGAGATGGCTGGACAGTTGTTGCGGCCCTATGCTCCACAGGGAGCCTTCAGGAATAAGTAAAGTAAGTCAAGAGATGGCTGGACAACTAACATGTTCATAATAATCTGACAATTAGCTTTCGTTTTGTTGGGAATTATCATGCTTGCAAAAAACGACTTCTTCACACTTCACACATCACTCGGACCCTGGCCCTGGCGACAATAACAAGGCGTCACTCGATCTCACCCTGTCAATAGCTGTTATCCAGATCAGTGGATTGCCAAATACGAGGAACACGTGCACAAATATCACTGTTACTGTGTTGTGTGTCATTATATTTAAGTTTTGACTAAATGTTTTAACGTAGAGGGGGGAATCGAGACGAGGGTCGTGGTGTATGTGTGTGTGTATGTGCGTGTATGTGTGTAGAGCGATTCAGAGTAAACTCAATAAATAAATCATGTGTTCAGAATTTCAGTCATTTCAGAGGGATCTTAAACAATTAACAAACAAGCAAAAATGAAACAGGCAATACAAACTCAGCTTATTCCCTGATGCATGACTTAGCTAGACTCGGGCTCAAGTTATAATTATTTTCATTTTAATTTTCATTTTCATTACTTTAGTGTCCCATCGCTGGGAAATTCGGGTCGCTTCCTCCCAGTGGAAAGCTAGCAGCAACGGAGTCGCGCTACCCAGGTGTACATTCACTGCCATCTTGTCTGTTTCATGAACCTGTGACCACGTATCTTCACCAGCAACGACTACTACCACCACAACCACCACAACCACAACCACAACTACCACCGCAGGTAAATATAACCAAATAATTATGCAGCTAACCATACTTATTTTACAATCAATGTTAGCTTCGTATATCTTGTTTGTGATGTTGCTCAATTAATTGTTGGCTCGTATTATTCATTCAATGGACAGTGTAAAGACTCACAACGATTTTCTTGGACGAAGGTACTTGATCATATCAGAAAAAAAACATCAATATTTTACTTACTACCACATACACATCTGACATCAGGAAAAAAACATAACACATTAACAGACACTGCTGACGGTGAATCAGTCATTGTTCGTACTGTGGTAATCATTCCTGAAAGGAATTACACAAGAGAAAGTAAAAAACAACATCAATCCTGAACTTCTTAGCTTAAATGTCCTCTTCGTGAACTTCTTTGCTTAGGCCCAAAAAAAAATAGGTCTGTTTACGGTAACCCGACCGACCGTATTTTTTTCGCGCGACCCTAGACTTTTTTTTGGCATTTGGGGGAAAAAAAAAATCTGTTGGTTTTTTTTGCAAAATAACGTAAAAATATGTTTTTTTGGGAAAACAAACAACCGACCTACCGACCCTATTTTTTGGGCCTATGTTACCGTAAACAGACCTATTTCTTTTTGGCCTTAACTTTCCTTGTCAGAAACCTGCAGACCAGGGTTGACTGTAAAGATGTTTGCTCTACGTCTCCTGACTCTTTAGCTGACAACAATGTCTTTTCACAAAAAGTCGGAACATCGCAAACCGAACAATTCACTTATATCTACAACCACCCGTTCTTTCGCGTTCTTGTTCATAAGAAACCAAGGCGTCCGCCCTCAAACACATCGCTCACATACAATGCACCACATCTGATCCAATCTGTAATTTCCTTGACAAACACAGTCTTCGTCATTCCACAACGAACCCGAGACAGAGTTACCACAGTTGAACTGATTATGATCAATCCATGTCATAAAAAGAAACTTTGCATCTGTCACAAGTCAATTACGCTTTAAAACTTTGCTTGTGCCATAGGTTTAACGAACCCCTGCCTATTGTGGTGTGCCTTGTGGCTCCACTAGTGTGAAACTTTGAAGTCGTTGTGTGGGTTTTCCGACATCGACAACACGTTGTTCTTTGTGGCTCCACTAGTGTGAAACTTTGAAGTCGTTGTGTGGGTTTTCAGACATCGACAACACGTTGTTCTTTGTGGCTCCACTAGTGTGTAAACTCGATGTCGTTGTGTGGGTTTTCAGACATCGACAACACGTTGTTCATTGTAGCTCCACTAGTGTGTAAACTCGATGTCGTTGTGTGGGTTTTCAGACATCGACAACAAGTTGTTCTTTGTAGCTCCACTAGTGTGTAAACTCGATGTCGTTGTGTGGGTTTTCAGACATCGACAACACTTTGTTCTTTGTAGCTCCACTAGTGTGTAAACTCGATGTCGTTGTGTGGGTTTTCAGACATCGACAACACTTTGTTCTTTGTAGCTCCACTAGTGTGTAAACTCAATGTCGTTGTGTGGGTTTTCCGACATTGACAACACGTTGTTCTTTGTAGCTCCACTAGTGTGTAAACTCGATGTCGTTGTGTGGGTTTTCAGACATCGACAACATGTTGTGCCGTGTGGCTCCACACGTGAAAACGTTTGATGTCGTTGTGTGGGTTTTCCGACATTGACAACACGTTGTGGCTCCACTAGTGTGTAACTTTGACGTCGTTGTGTGGGTTTTCAGACAACAGCACAGAGCCTATGGGTGAGCCTGAAGACAACAGCACAGCGCCCGGTTTCACTTCATCGAACGCGCTGGGCATGGCTCTGGGTGTGGCAGGAGCTGTATGTGTCGTCATGGCAGTAGTTGGATTTTGCTGGTCCGAGAAACGTAAAGAAGAAGGTCAACACAACGCCCCTCCTCCACACGCTCTGCAGGTTTCTGGCGGCGCTGGGACATCTACAGACAAGACTGCCCACGACTCCCTTGACTCTGAGGTTGGCGACTCCAGTGCCGCATATTCAGAGGCCAGTCAAGGCACAGAAGTCAGTTGTTGGGCATCAGATTCGTCTGCAGTATAAAAGGTTGCCACATCAAGTCCTCGTTTTCCACTGCCATCAATGAAACAATGGAAACAATGTTAAGCCAAACAATACATCAACAGTCAAAACTCGTTCAATTAACATTATTCAAACACACACACACACACACACACACACACACACACCACACACACACACACACACACACACACACACACACACACACACACACACACACGAATCACTAGCCAAAGGCGAGTACACCATTTCTTGGACTTTCAGGGCTGTTAGGTCTCTCAGTCTATACACTTGCGCCCAACTGTGTCAAATCTATCCGCTACAAAATAGACACGAATAGCCAAATATGTTGAAATAAGGGTCACACAAAACACCAAGCAACCAATGGACTAGTGGGTACGTGCCTCAATAATCGCTTAGCAACAGGCGGTCTTTGTGCAGTCCACTGCTGTCTCTGAAGCCCGTTGCGTGTCACTAATTGCACAAACATAATTATTCCCTTCAACACAGGCAGAGTTGTATTCTCTGCAAACTGAACAATGTTTCACAGGCATTTCGTGCAACTACGACTCAGTGTTGGTAATGAGTGCTGACACACGTGTGTTTTTTTTTTCTCACATGTTATTCAATTGTTACCGAAAAGATTGTTAAAGTGTGAGTCTACAGAGGGCAGTCAACTTAGCATAAACTCTATCTAAACGAGACAAATTTGCAGTGATAGGGTAAAAGGATGGTTAGATGCTATGCGGGAGGGATTGGTAGCAGAGAAAGGTCGGGTAAAAAAGAGGGGTTGGGAAGGGTGGGGATAAGGAGGGGGGAGGGGAGGGCAGGGGAGGATGCTAAGAAAGTGTGCTTAGTGCATTTGGAAAGAATGACCCGACAGTCAGTATTTATTCTTTAGCTGCATTGCAGTGCAAGTCTAAATTTCTTATATCACCCCACCCCCCTCACCCCCCTCCCTCTCGTTCCACCCCTGGCATCCACCTATGCCGTTGTTAGCAGTTCGTTGCATCCTGAAGAATGTCTTTGGCATACAACCAACTGCGATCTGACTCGTGTACCTTTTTGACTCACATGCGAAGCAAAAGTGAGTCTATGTACTCACCCGAGTCGTCCGTCCGTCCGTCCGGCCGTCCGGCCGTCCGGAAAACTTTAACGTTGGATATTTCTTGGACACTATTCAGTCTATCAGTACCAAATTTGGCAAGATGGTGTATGATGACAAGGCCCCAAAAAACATACATAGCATCTTGACCTTGCTTCAAGGTCAAGGTCGCAGGGGCCATAAATGTTGTCTAAAAAACAGCTATTTTTCACATTTTTCTCATTTTCTCTGAAGTTTTTGAGATTTAATACCTCACCTATATATGATATATAGGGCAAAGTAAGCCCCATCTTTTGATACCAGTTTGGTTTACCTTGCTTCAAGGTCAAGGTCACAGGAGCTCTTCAAAGTTGGATTGTATACATATTTTGAAGTGACCTTGACCCTGAACTATGGAAGATAACTGTTTCAAACTTAAAACTTATGTGGGGCACATGTTATGCTTTCATCATGAGACACATTTGGTCACATATGATCAAGGTCAAGGTCACTTTGACCCTTATGAAATGTGACCAAAATAAGGTAGTGAACCACTAAAAGTGACCATATCTCATGGTAGAAAGAGCCAATACGCACCATTGTACTTCCTATGTCTTGAATTAACAGCTTTGTGTTGCATGACCTTGGATGACCTTGACCTTGGGTCAAGGTCACATGTATTTTGGTAGGAAAAATGTGTAAAGCAGTTCTTAGTGTATGATGTCATTGCTAGGTTTAGCTGAAGGTCAAGGTCATGTAAAGGTCAAGGTCAAGCATGTGAGTCGTATGGGCTTTGCCCTTCTTGTTAACATGATTGCATTTGCATTATTTCACTCAATCTTAATAAGTTCATTCTCTGGTCAGTTAATTCATTCTG
>NC_090252.1:59100151-59107532 GCF_037325665.1 Littorina saxatilis
TAAATTCTTACAACCCCGGATACAAAAACAAAACCAGAAAATGACGCCACAGTTTAAACAACAAAAGCATGGCTTTAATTTAAAATAGCAGCATTAACACCTAAATGTTTGTTATAATGCAGTAAAACTATTACATATCTGATTATTCTTATTCACCTATTTCGTCTCCTCTACCCCTGTGCGTGTGTTGTATGTGCCTCTTGTTTTATGGACTGGGCAAAGGAGCTGCGCCTTCGGCTATCAGTGTGACTGACTTTTAGGGTTTAACGTCCTCTTAGACCAACTGGTCTATATTGGGACAGGTATTGGTAATACGTTGAAGTTATGGTGTGATACTTTGATTCGAACAAGCCCGCTGTGGCTGTCTTCTTCGACACACCAGCATTGGGTTTGTCTCGTCAAAGTATCGAAATACGATCATTATAATCGGAGACGAGAGATGATGCATGCGTGTCTTCGTGTTTTCCAAGCCCTGAGTCTTTCGCTGTGAACGTGGGATTTTTTCGTGCGCATGTGTTCACACGGGGGTGTTCGGACACTGAAGAGAGTCTGCACAAAGTTGACTCCGAGAAATAAATCTCTCGCCGAACGTGGGGATCGAACCCACGCTGATAGCGACCAACTGGCTACAAAGCCAGCGCGCTACCAATGAGCTACCTCCCCGCCGCGCTATCAGTGTCAAGTTACCTAAAGGCAGAGGGGAAGTGTTTAACTAACCGTATCGGCAAGCACGCTATGTCGTGCATTCCGGACGCGTGTACTGGAGTGACTGACAGGGGCTAGTCTGGACTTGACTGCGCCTGAACTGATGCGTTGTTTCATCGAACACTGTATAAAGTCTATTGACAGTTAAAAAGAGAAGTACGCCTTCTTTTGGTTTAAATACATATCTAACAGTCCGAATTGCAATAGAAAGGGCAAGATGAAGAAACACAAAAGCACGAGGCTCAAATAAGTGCTACCAAAATTAAACAGAAACGTCTCTGGCGAACGTTTTAAACAGTATAAGACAGTATAAGCATAATAGTATGTATACAGTCACGCAGTCCTTCTGTTTTACTGTCCGAACTCAGATAACGGATGTTTTAGAGTCAAATGAGCTGAATCTGTGCGTATGCCTTCAAAGATGGCTTCACACGATTGTAACTAAAACTTATATTATCCCGCCAGGCACTCCTTTCAATACTTTTCTTCATATACCACCAATAGTATTATGCTTTTAGATATCGTTGTTAAATGATGTATTTTGATGCTGTTACCGCTGTCTGTCTCTGTGCTGCTGCTGTCTGCAGGTTATCTAACTCACTGGGCACGACTGTTTCGCTAATAATAATAATAATAATGGACATTTATTAATCGCCGTTTCTCACAAGAGCTCACGGCGATTTACATATTAATTTCTAAATGGAGCAGCAGCGTCAGTGGGGAACAGGGCACGAGACTGTAGAGTTATGGACCCTCGTGTACAATCAGTGAGAGCCATAGTGAAACACAATATTACACATTTATGAACAACACATATTAATTACTTCACGCCATTACCTCAGTTATTCCCATAGTAGCAGAAACATTTTTTGAACATTGTCAAATATACGTCAGGGCTAATAGTCTCGGGTGCTGTTTTACTTCACAGTTATTTTTTAAGGTTGTCAATAATATCAGAATAAATATCACACACTTGAATGTTGTCCAAGAGCTTCAAGGCATAGTCACTGATGTCATTACTTCAGTTATTGTCAAGATTGTGGGTCATGAGAACTTAATTATAATATTAATAGTTTTATGATAATAATAAAATTAAACAGCAACAAAAAAATACGAAAAAAGTTATGTGTATAGTACTTGTCTTACATTATGATAGTCCTGATTTTGTGATAAATCGCCAATTTGCAAGTGCTCTACACAAGGCTAGATGTTATTAGAGGTCAAGGAGGTCAAATATCACGAAAAGGCGAAGCAACCAGAGCATCGGTGGCTGGCAGAGGAACCTCCCTCCGATTGGGCCACCAGAAGTAGAGGTGAAAGGAGAGGCTGGTGCAGCGGGGTGCCCGAGCCTCAGAAGGATAATTGGCGATGCAGCAAGGCCATTGATATCAGCGTGAACTTGTTATCAGCCGATGCCGTTATCGGGTTACAGCCGCAGCCCTTTCGCCGTGGCTTCGCGAGCTAGCACTGTAAGTCAGATGCTGACCACCGGTTCGCGGCGCCACAGGACCATGTTTTCAGCGTTCCTTTTCGTGTCGGGATCAAGTTACCGTGCCCTGGCCAAGAACGCTAGCATTGAAGAAGGGAGAGAAAAGTTCTACCTCCCCATCTTCGGTTTATGTAATAAACGACTAGGGCTCCTTGCATTAGGAAGTATTCGGATTCTAAATGTTTATTATTATTATCACTAGCAATACTCGTGCTCCTCACGGGATGTAACAAATGTTTTATGATTTTCATTAATCACTGATGGTGTGGATATTAAAGTGTCTATGCGAATCCATCCCATGATCAATTGCTAGTATTGTTGCAATGGTCGACTTATCTTGTCTGAATCATGACTGATTTATTATTGTATTCATAGCGTCAAAGCGATGGTGATTGGAGTAGATTAGCTCCCCTGATCCCCTTATTTAACTATCAGTCATATGATAACCACACATATGATGGTAAAATCCCTTATAACTTCGGAACCAGCCAACCATTTTTTTTTAATGAAATTAAACATGAAGACGCAGGCCATTAGTCCCTTCATGAATTCAAAAGAGAAAAAAATCAACTCGATTTTCTGCGAAAACCATTTCGCTGTGATTTTGTAATGTGTAACTGCTATTTTGTAGACCCTTCCTCGGAGTATGTAATAACAAAGGTTTCATTGAAATATTCCCAGAACTTTGGGAGATATGGATGTTTATGCATTGGAGAATCAAACACTAAAACCCTTATAACTTTGGAACCAGCCAACCATGTTTTATGAAATTAAACATGAAGGCGCAGCACATTAGTCCCTTCAACTTAAAAAAAATTAACTCGAATTTGTGAAACATTTCTCGCTGTGACTTGGCATTTTGTACTGCTATTTTGTAGACCCTTCCTCAGAGTATGTAATGAAAAAAGTTTCATTGAAATATTCCCAGAACTTTGGGAGATATGGCTGATTATGTATTTTGACCATCGGGCCCCGTAATGACCTTGACCTTTGACCTATCCAATATAAATGTTGCACGCAATAGGCTATTGTGTGTCTACATCTACCTACAAAGTTTGGTTGAAAAATACTTAGCCGTTCAGGATTTATCGCAGTTCCTATATTGTGACATACATACATACTTACGGAATGGAACAATCGCAAACGTCCACGCTGGATGACGAATTAAATTATAACAAGAAGAGCAAACGCTCGATCGAGTCACTTTCGCAGTTCTGAATATTATATGAGGCATCAGATGGACAGGAAGAAATTGCTATTCACAACACAATGAGTCACGTTCACATAAAATTTGAGCCCGGTCACTTTTATAGTTTCCGAGAAAAGCCCAACGTTAAGTTGTGTGTTGCCGAACAGAAAAGGCTAGTTATCTCCCTTGTTTTTCTGATAACGTTCGTAAAAGGCTACAGATGTAAATACTTTGATGTAAAGAATAATCCTACAAAGTTTCAATCACATCCGATGAACTTTGTCAAAGATATAAAATGTCTAATTTTTCCTTTGACGCTGACCTGTGACCTTGAAAAAGGTCAAAGGTCAACGAAACCATCGTTAAAGTGTAGAGGTCATTGGAGGTCACGACTAAACAAAATATGAGCCCGATCGCTTTGATAGTTTCCGAGAAAAGTCCAACGTTAAGGTGGTGTCTACGGACGGCCGGCCGGACGGCCGGCCGGCCGGACAGACTAACACTGACCGATTACATAGAGTCACATTTTCTCAAGTGACTCAAAAACGTATCAGTAAAATAAAATAACAATGAACAGCACACATTCCCTGAAAAGTAATGTAGCGTAGGGGAAAAGGAGAAAAAAAGTGACACCGCGTGGATTCGAATCGAACGTACGTGATTAGAACATGATGAAGCAAGAGTGTCCTAACCAACTGGCCTACAAATAATTTGCAAAAGTTTCAGGGAAAAATACAGCTATGACATTACAAAAACCATAGGCAATGGATGTTCCGTTTGCCATTCCAATAAGTAACAACGATAACAACTTGATAGGTTTGAGAGTAAACTTGATTTGACATGATACTGTGTTGTCTAAAGTGTTTATTGGATTCTCGGGCAGTTTTATCCCGGACGGCTGCATGTCGAGTTTCAGGGGTCCGGCGGTAGGTAAACATATTTAATGTTCAAATAAACCCACTTAATTAAAAAATAAACACATTAGACCCAGCCAGTCCTGATCGAGGTGGCCTCCACTATGCCCATGCAAAAGGAATAACGTGAAAGTTGCCCAGTACCACAGAAATTAGCAATTTCGTGTGACTGAGGCTACCAGTACCTGTATTAATATATGAATTATAATTGGCAACGGTAAGCGATTTCACACAGATTAGCGCGGGACAAATTTTGACAGAATTTTTTTATCATAACTGCAATGTTCTTCTCCCCCCCCCCCCCCCAAAAAAAAAAAAAAAACAACGCAACACCTCCTCCCTCCCCAACCCCTAAGAAGAACAGGTCCGACAAACCCCTGCGTCACCCAGTAAGCTTTTTTTTTTTAATTAACGACGCCAATGGAATTCGATCTCCTGCCTCGGACACTTTCGTTTTGTCACGTTAGGAGAGCAATTTACCAACTTATCTATTTTGCGTCTTGACAGTTCGCGTGAGTGATATTTTAGTGACTTTTGTGACATATAGACTGACCGGAACAAACGCAAACGTCCACCCTCTGGGTGACGAACAACAACACATTTGCATTCAAACGAAGTAGTTTGTTGATCATAGTGCAATTATCCCGTTTGACTTGTGTCTGTTCTCAATATGACTAACATATATATGTACTCATTTCTCCGGCCAAATGGGTAAAGCTATTGAAACTCACTTTGGCTATGAGCTCGAGGTCCATGGGAATAAACGCTCATAATTATGTCCTGCGGATTGATGACCCTGATGTCACTCAAAATTATCCCGCCAGGAAATGCTATTAATTTTCGTATACATGTACTCAATTGTCTAACCGGCACGGTTGGCCTAGTGGTAAGGCGTCTGGTTGGCCTAGTGGTAAGGCGCCTAGTGGTGGGTTCGAACCCCGGCCGGGTCATACCTAAGACTTTAAAAATTGGCAATCTAGTGGCTGCTCCGCCTGGCGTCTGGCATTATGGGGTTAGTGCTAGGGCTGGTTGGTCCGGTGTCAGAATAATGTGACTGGGTGATACATGAAGCATGTGCTGCGACTTGTGTCTTGTGTGTGGCGCACGTTATATGTCAAAGCAGCACCGCCCTGATATGGCCCTTCGTGGTCGGCTGGGCGTTAAGCAAACAAACAAACAAACTCAATTGTCTCCAGTAAGGACACAGTTATTTTCTCCGAATTTAAGGCCCCAGTTTGTGGTGATTGATATTGATTTGCTCTGTAGTTTGATGATCCTAGTGCCAACATTATCCCGTCAGGCATTGTTTAAATGTTTTCGTTTGCACCCACTTTTCTCCAAAACTGATAAAACTGTTGACACCACTATTAGGAAGCATGCTCATCGGAGTCGATGCCGAGAAGCTCTGAACTTTGGTGACCCTAGGTACCATATTATCCGGCCATGAAGGGTTTTAATATACTGCTGACCATACACCCGTTAGGGTCCATATGTTCTATCAGCCCCAGATACTTTACTTGATTTTTGCTTTCGGTCCAGCCGACTCTTTTGAGCCATATCAGGACCAATCAGCCCGAGACGAAGACTTTAAATAATAAAACAACAACCACAGCACGAGATGATAAACGGAAAGTATTAGGATCATTATGGTCACTTGTTAATTATTATTTTGTTACCCCTTTATCACATGCCGGCTATTGATACATGCCATATCATTATTTTTGTTATCAAAACGAATACGTTGTGTGTGTGTATTGTTAGGAAAACTCCAATCTTTTAGATTAGTTAACAATGTATCAAGAAAAATCACATAATTATTTGAGCGAGTTTCTAGGTGACCCTCTTCGTGATTAGGGACCTAATGTACATCCTATATGATCTTCCATGAATGGGTTCGGTTGATATTTGAATTTTCTGTAAAAGGGGTCGCTCAGATAATCGTAAAATAGTAACTGACAAGTCCAGTGGCTAACGAAGGAAAGCACCGATCACCATCAAGACTAAATCACTACCAGATGTCAGTAGGAATGTTGGTAACTGATCCACTGACCGCTATTTCATATCAGTGTTACTACTCGCGTACATTCCGTACCTAGAGACCAATCTAGAGCATAAATGTATTTCATTCCCTCTGCTAGAACTGACTGGGCTTGCTAATATAAGCAAGCGTTAGTTTGTAACACATTCCCTGGCCCGTCCCAAGAGAATATGAAAGATATATATAGGCTACACGGAAGCGTTGTATAGACCGAAACAGTTCAAAATAATGATACTGGATTCAGACTTCAAAATTATTGTTTTCATATTAGGCCTACGAACAATAACTTACATGTTAAGAGAAATAATACATGTATCGAGAGATATTGCTTTTATTCTAGGCTACATCTCTTATGGAGGTATCTTACACACTCTCTCTCTTTCTTCACCCTCCCATCTCTCTCTCTCCTTCTCTTCCCCTCTATCTCTCTAATATTGACAACACCCCTCATATGATCACTCAACCTCTCCCCATCGCCCTCTGTCTCTCACCTTCTTACACACACTCTCTCTTTTCCCAACTCTCCTCTCTCTCCATCTCTCTCTCTTCAATAATGACACCCCCCATTTATCACTCTACTTATCCTCCACTCTCGAATCTCCAAACATTCGGTTAAACGTGATTAACTGGTATCGTACCCCTATGACAGATAATATTCCCTATTCTCTGCATTCTCTGCTTGCTGCATTACGTTAAAGTTTGTAATGCTCTTTTTTTTCAAGCCACATTTCACGTCAACCAACTTTCATCAAGACGTTATTTAAAGCGTCATTGTAGAAATGACATTCGGAAATATTAGGGGAATCCCTGTCATAACATTTTTTTCTATTTGTTTCCCATCAGGCATTTTTTGTTTTAATCACAAGTAATATAATACAGACACACAAAGAGAGACACCTACAGTGACAGCCGCTCTATCATGCTAGGACTGGTGTCAGTATACTGTGACTGTATACGAGGATGTCAATCAATCAATCAATATGAGGCTTATATCGCGCGTATTCCGTGGGTACAGCTCTAAGCGCAGGGATTTATTTATTTTATTT
>NC_090252.1:59107732-59250232 GCF_037325665.1 Littorina saxatilis
AAAATGTCCGCAGGGTAAGAAAGTAATACCACTGTTAGCTAGCTCCACTTTTAAACAAGCTCGGCAGAATTTACGGTTTCTCAAGTTCTGGTTTTCTTTGGCTAAGAATCGTACGCGTTCCTTTATTAGTGCAAACGACGACGACGACGACGACGACGACGCTCGAGGAACTAGTTGTTCGCGACGACGACGACGGCGTTCTTCTTCTTCTTCTTCTTTTTCTTCGGCTAAGTACAGTTTTCTTGCTAATTCTGACTGTTTCTCCGGACTCTGTGCGATCTCGTAAGCTGCGAGATAAAGTTTCTCTACGCTGTCGAATTCTCCATCAGCAAAATCTAGGCGTCGATTTTCAATAACTTGCATGACTATATGTTCTGGAATTCCCATTTCACAGACTGCTTCTGTCTTTGCTGATGATATTAGTGCTACGCTGTCGACCTTAGTGTTCGTTATCCTCCTCGTAGTACAGAAATCCATAATCTCACAAGAAGAAAAAAGAAAAAGGTGAAATTTTGTCTCACCGATCGTTCTCTCTCTATATATATACGCACACAAAGCAGGAAAAAATGTGTGTGTTGTTGTTTTGTAGTTCAACTCCTTTTTCCCGGGGATATAGCTCAGTTAGTGGTAGCGCGCTGGATTTGTATTCAGTTGGCCGCTGTCAGCGTGAGTTCGATCCCAGGTTCGGCGGAAATTTATTTTTCACAGAGTCAACTTTGTGTGCAGACTCTCTTCAGTGTCCGAACTCTCCCCCCAGTGTACACTACATTGGGTGTGCATGTTAAAGATCCCACGATTGACAAAAGGGTCTTTCCTGGCAAAATTGCTTAGGCACAGTTAATAATTGTCTACCTATAACCCGTGTGACTTGGAATAATAGGCCGTGAAAGGTAAATATGCGCCGACATGGCTGCAATCTACTGGCCGTATAAAATTTCATCTCACACGGCATCACTGCACAGCGCACAGAGAGAGAGAGAGAGAGAGAGAGAGAGAGAGAGAGAGAGAGAGAGAGAGAGAGAGAGAGAGAGAGAGAGAGAGAGAGAGATACAACCCACTCGTTCTGACAAACGGAAAATCTTTCTCATCGGTTGTTTCCCTTTATAGGTTTCACTCGGGTTTTTTTTCATTTCATTTTCATTACTTTATTGTCCCATTGCTGGGAAATTCGGGTCGCTTCCTCCCAGTGGAAAGCTAACAGCAACGGAGTCGCGCTACCCAGGTGTCTGCGTGTTTAGCTGTATTCAGCCACCTGTACTTATGGCAGACTGAGCGGCTACCGGGCCCTCTGTCGTTGTGTGTGTTTTACTTATTTGATTATTTGTCATTCTTTTATTTTTTATATTTTTTTTGGAGGAACTGGAAACACGTTTAGAAACGCTTTTTATTTTATTTTTGCTTTATACGGTGTGTATGTTCGTGTGTTTGTGAGTGAGTGTGTTTGCGTGTTCGTGTGTTTGTGAGTGAGTGTGTTTGCGTGTTCGTGTGTTTGTGAGTGAGTGTGTTTGCGTGTTCGTGTGTTTGTGAGTGAGTGTGTTTGTGAGTGAGTGTGTTTGTGAGTGAGTGTGTTTGTGAGTGAGTGTGTTTGCGTGTTCGTGTGTTTGTGAGTGAGTGTGTTTGCGTGTTCGTGTGTTTGTGAGTGAGTGTGTTTGTGAGTGAGTGTGTTTGCGTGTTCGTGTGTTTGCGTGTTCGTGTGTTTGTGAGTGAGTGTGTTTGCGTGTTCGTGTGTTTGTGAGTGAGTGTGTTTGCGTGTTCGTGTGTTTGCGTGTTCGTGTGTTTGTGAGTGAGTGTTGCGTGTTCGTGTTCGTGTGAGTGTTGCGTGTGTGTGAGTGTGTATTTTTCACTGGGGCCGTGTATGTATATGTGTGGGTTCGGCGACCTGCGCCAGGCTACCCTCTTGGGATACACACACACACACACACACACACACACACACACACACACACACACACACACACACACACACACACACATACAAAACATATAAGCGGGGAAGCCACCAGAGTCCTTATATATTGGTTTATTATACTATAAACACACTTATTATGGGGAGGGGGGAAGGAGGTTTCATCATTGTGTGTTAGTGTCCTGGGAGGAGGGGGGAGGGGGCTGCGCTGGTGGTGCGGCCACACTGCTAGGCCGGCGGTTCAGTAATTCGTTAACTGCAGAAACACCAGCGGCGCATTTCGCGTCAATACTCCCGAGAACGCGTTTCAGTCGCTGAAATGTTTCAGCGTCCATATAGGGTGTCGATATCGACGCCAACCTTTGCTGCCGTTCCGCTCTTTCGTCCATATCTCCGCGGCTTTCGCCATACGGAAACTGCATGGTAGAGGTGGTGGCGTCCTCCCCCTCCCCCTCCTCCTCCTCCCCCTCCTCCTCCTCCTCCTCCTCCTCCTCCTCCTCCTCCTCCCCCTCCTCCTCCTCCTTCTCCTCCTCCTGTTGCTCGGAAGTATTTTCGTCATCGTCATTATCGTCGTCATCATCAGAGTCCATCACGACTACCGGCGCCTGCCGCGTACCGTCACCAGGGGCCGCCATCATCGCAGTAGCGGTCGCTTTTGGCTCCACAATAAAAAAACAGTCGTCAGAGTCCCGGCCATGTTTCCGCTTTTGACCTCTCGTTGTACCACCACCGGCGGCCGTCATAATCCGACGATTTTTCAGGCGGGGGTCCTGCATATATAATGAATATGTAGTAAGTGTCTCATCATTGTCCCGCTGCTGCTCCATTTCAGCATGACCAGTTGTTGTTGTTGTTGTTGTTGTTGTCGTTATAATCCCTCGAGTCGCGGCCATAGTTGTTGTTGTTGTTGTTGTGGTCAGTGGCTCGATCTCCTTCTGTCTTTCTCTCTCTCTCTCTCTCTCTGCTTGCTGCTGCTTGCTTGCTGCTCCAGTATAGTCGATGATCCGTCCTCGTTGAGGGCACAAGGGTTTGTGCCGGCTAGTCAGTGTTAACATATGGTATTTAAAGGCTGCTATGTGTGTCGATGGGGGAGGGAATATTGATTGAAGAAAAACTTTATACAGGGAAAAGGAAAGAGAGAGAGAGAGAAAAAGTCACACACACACACACATACACAAACTGCGGGAAATCTTGCTGTGTGCGATTTTAGAGGTTGTCGAACATAGCCGCAGCAGCAGCTCGGCAAAGACCGTTTGCCGTTTTTCTCAATTTCTGTTTTTTCTCTCCACCAGGTCCGCCCGAGGCGAGCAAAACGGAGCTGTATAGTTTTCTCGCTAAACTGTGGCGCCGGTTGGTTTTCCGCCGTTTTTCTTCCAAGTCGCCGGCCCGGTGTTGAAGAAAACAGTTGTAGTTGAGAATGGTCCCCTTTTACCCGTTTGCCGTTTATCTCAGTTTCTGGCTTTTTCTCTCCCGGCACCAGCTGTGTAAGGTAGATTCCCCCATTCTCTCTCTCTCTTTGTTCATGTTCTGCTGCCGCCACGTAGTAGTAGTATAGTTATCTCGGTCGGCAGTATAGTGCTGCTTCAGAAATCCATCTCACCCTCAGATTTGTTGTTGTTGTTGTTGTTGTTGTTGTAGTAGATCAATCATCATCATCATCATCATCATCATCATCATGTCACACTAGTGACAGCAATATAGTGCTTTAAAAAAAAAGAAAAAAAAGCCGATGTTGTTTTAACAATCTCTGGAACGGGAGAGGGGGAGGGGGGGAGGAGAGAAAGGTCGCCGCTCTGCTGGCTGATATTTCTGATACCGGGACTTGAAAGTTGGCAACCCTGCGCTAAGCATTCGGCCTTTCTCTCTCAGTACTACAGCAAAAGCGTTGGCGGCGTGGCGAGAACGTGGTGTGTGTGTGTGTATGTGTGTCATGTGAGAGGGGAGGGAGGGGGGGGGGCT
Source organism: Littorina saxatilis (assembly GCF_037325665.1). Classification (NCBI taxonomy): domain Eukaryota; kingdom Metazoa; phylum Mollusca; class Gastropoda; order Littorinimorpha; family Littorinidae; genus Littorina; species Littorina saxatilis. The sequence goes on from NC_090252.1 coordinate 59,111,598, forward strand.
GCGCGCGGGGTGTGGGGGTGGGGGAGAAGGGAGGACCTGTAGACAGGCTGAAAAGATCATGTGTGCTACTACTACATGCCCAGCCAGCCCCACCAACAACAAACTGTGACGGGATGTCACTCAAGACTATATGATGATAATGTTTAGAGTTTCTCAGGAGGTGAAGTCTTCTCCCTTCCCCTCCAAACAACAAACATTTACTTCAAGAGAGAGAGAGAAAGACTGATCAGCGCCGTCTAGTGCTTCCTCTATACAATCATTCAGTGTAGAATGACTGAATAATAATAATAATAATAATAATTGTTTTGATCTCACCAAATCAATCTTCTTCTCGTTAAAATATTTGTTTTTTCCATTTTGTTTTTATCCCTTTTTTTTTTTCCTCAGTTTTCCTGTTGCTTTCTTCTTCTTCCATTCAGCTATCCCTTTTTTTTTGGTTGATGTGTGTATAGTCTTTGACTCCCGACCGGCTCTCTTTCTCTCTCTCTCTTCCACCAATAACTATTAGTGGAATGCCATCACACAGACTTCATCACGGCCCGTTCAATTGCTGTCTGCCTTTTACTACCACCACAACCACCGCCCCCGGCCGGGTGATATATTTTTTCAATTTTATAAAAGCTTGAAGCAACAAACAAACAAAAAAGCAGCGTCAACTTGTTTTGCTCTTAAACATAGTCTGATTCTCGTATACAGAGTGGGATCTCTCAAGAAAACCTGTTATCAAGTCCAAAACAGTATGTAGTAGTATCTACAGCCCAACGAGGTCTGCAACTATAGTGAGATAAACTTCGCGGCCGTTATAAGAGGTGGTCGACCGTTCATTGGGTGGTGAGGAAGAATTCGTTTGGCGGTCAAAAAATCTACCTCATCATCCAAAACCGCAATCTCTGTGGCTACTACTTCGGGCAAAAAGTCATGGTTGAGGTAAACCTTGACCGGCGAGAATTTCCATACCAATACTACGGCCATCAGTATACATTTGATAACATTATTACATCCGAATTCTTCTTTTTTTTGTATAGAGAGAATCAGGAGAGGGGCGCGCCCCCTCTTTTGTACATTTTCTCTATGGGAAAAATACAAGACTAAAAGTAAAAAAAGTCACACACATACACTAGTTTAAAACACAGCGACCAATGAAAAAAAAACCGGGGAGGGGTGTGGCTGGCCATCTCTCTCTCTCTCTCCCTTCAATCAAACAAACCCGATAGAGGCGTCTGTCGGCGGATCGTAGACTATATCCTGATAGTAGAAATCATCTTCAAACTCATTTTCATCAGCAATAAAGCTGAGGATATCGTCAAACTTGTCGTCGTTGTTAATAGTGTCGGGTGTAGTAAGATGATCAGAAGAAGAGGCCGCGCCGGTGGTGGTAAGATGGTTGTTGTGCATGATGAGAGATTCTTCTTCTTCACAATCAATTTCGATTTGTTGTTCTGTGTGATTTGTTTGTTCTTGCTGGTGGTGCTGCTGCTGCTGTTGTTCTGTACCGAGACTGGTCAAAACTGAAGGAGGAAGAGGAGTTAAGGTGGTGAATTTGACTTTCTTTCGAGTAGGTTGTTGCTGCTTTCTTAATGATGATGGTCGCCGCGCTACTAGAGGCTCTTTTTTTGGTTTCTTTGGTGAGAATACATATTCGTAGGGCCAATCATTTTGTATTTCTTCTTCAAATAGCCTTTCGTCTACCAACACGCTGCCACCACCGTCCGAAGTACACGTTATAATAGAATCATTATCGCTAGTACTTTCGTCTATTATTTCCTCAGAATCATCATCATCATCATCATCGTCAGTATCCATCACCATCGGGTTTGTTACTTGAGTACTAGTACTACAGGCTTCTAATTCTTTCTTGATGTAATTGCTGCTCCATATATTTCGACATTTCCGCTTTCGACCTCTCTTGGTCATCGCTTTTTTTTCTTTTTCTTCTACTGCTTGTCTGTTTCCTTTTTCTCCTCCCGAAATAGTAAGGTCTAGTGGCGATTTTTGTTCTGACGAGATCATGATCATGCCAGGGAAAAAAAGATAGTTGTTGTTGTAAATATGCCAATAGTAGTAGTGGTAGCAATAGTAGCAATAGTAGCAGTACCAATACATGTAGCAACAACAACTGTGTGTGTGTGTGTGGTTAGTAGCTTTTCGCGGCCGACCTTCCTCGGTGAAGTGAAATCGATCGAATTGTGCCACGGTATTTATAAGACCTACTAAACTTACTACACACGGAAGTGGGCGGGGCCGGCGGCGTATTATACTACTAATATCTACCACGGTTCCTTTCTTTCTCTCTCATTTTCCCTCTCTCTCGGGGTTTGTGTGGTTTGCTGCGGCGTTTTTGGTTGTAGATATCTTATTATTATTAGAGGACGGAAAAGAAAAGAAAAACTTTGTTGGCTCAAATCCGCCAACACTACCACCACCATCATCATCAAGATTCCTAGCCGACTCTTTCGTCATGCTTTCAAAATTGCAACTTTTTTGTTCTCGAAACAACACCAACAACAACAAAATAAATGGAGTGAAAACTGATTCAGAGAAAGCTACAGTGAATGTGAATGGCCCTACTTCAAAAACAAAAAATCCAAAACGCAGTTCAAAGTGTCTCAGTAGTAGTGGTTTTGGGTCGGTATACGCAGTCCGAGATTTTTTGCCAAGAAACAAAGCTGTAAAGTTGTTGGAGCAGCACGCCGAGAATGAGAAACAAAACAAAAACTCACACACACAATTAATAAAGTAAGAAAAGAAATGAAGAAAAAAAAGGAGGTTCTTTTCCCGTTCTCTTTATGTGGCGATGTGTGGGTCAAAAAGGGGTATTAGTGTTTGTAAAGAGGAGGGAGTAACTTTCTCGCTCAACTCATATCAGTTATTTCAAACAAAAAGTTTTAAAAAGAAGACGAATAAGAAGACGAGCAAGAAATTACGCGATTTACAACTTTATTTCAGACTCGAAACATAAAACCCCAAAACCAAGAATAAACAAAACAAAAACTCACACACACACACACACAATAATTAATAATAAAGTAAGAAAAGAAATTAAGAAAGGAGGAGGTTCTTTTCCCGTTCTCTTCATGTGGCGATGTGTGTGTCAAAAAGGGGTATTAGTGTTTGCAAAAAGAATGGGAGTAACTTTCTCGCTCAACTTATATATCAGTTATTTCAAACAAAAAGTTTTAAAAAGAAGACGAATAACAACGACTCATAAAATTACGATTTATAACTTTATTTCAGACTCGAAACATAAAACCCCAAAACCAAGAATAAGAAACAAAACAAAAACTCACACACACATACAATTAATAATAAAATAAGAAAAGAAATTAAGAAAAAAAGGAGGTTCTTTTCCCGTTCTCTTCATGTGGCGATGTGTGTGTCAAAAAGGGGTATTAGTGTTTGCAAAAAGAATGGGAGTAATTTTCTCGCTCAACTTATATATCAGTTATTTCAAACAAAAAGTTTTAAAAGGAAGACGAATAACAACGACTCATAAAATTACGATGTATAACTTTATTTCAGACTCGAAACATAAAACCCCAAAACCAAGAATAAACAAAACAAAAACTCACACACACATACAATTAATAATAAAATAAGAAAAGAAATTAAGAAAAAAAGGAGGTTCTTTTCCCGTTCTCTTCATGTGGCGATGTGTGTGTCAAAAAGGGGTATTAGTGTTTGCAAAAAGAATGGGAGTAATTTTCTCGCTCAACTCATATCAGTCATCTCAAACAAAAAGTTTTTAAAAAGAAGACGAATAAGAAGAAGACGAGCAAGAAATTATGATTTACAACTTTATTTCAGACTCGAAACACAAAACTCCAAAACCAAGAATGAGAAAGAAAACAAAAACTCACACACACACACAATAATAAAATAAGAAAAGAAATTAAGAAAAAAAAGGAGGTTCTTTTCCCGTTCTCTTCATGTGGCGATGTGTGTGTCAAAAAGGGGTATTAGTGTTTGCAAAAAGAATGGGAGTAATTTTCTCGCTCAACTTATATCAGTCATCTCAAACACAGACTCGAAAACAAACACCTCCAAAAAAAACCAAGAATGACAAGGGAAAAAAGACTTCACACAATTTGAAATAAAATTAAAGAAAAAAAAGAATTCAGGACTGAGAAGAAAGAAAGAGAGGAACCTTTCACCGTCATTTCTGTGTCGAAGTTGTGTCTGAACATTAATGTATACTAGGGAGTAACTTTCTCGCTCAACTTATATCAGTCATCTCAAACAAAAAGTTTTTTTTTAAAAGAAGACGAATAAGAAGAAGACGAGCAAGAAATTACGATGTACAACTTTATTTCAGACAAAACTCCCGAAAACCAAGAATGAGAAACTCACACACACAATTAATAATAAAATAAGAAAAGAAATTAAGAAAAAAGAGGAGGTTCTTTTCCCGTTCTCTTCATGTGGTGATGTGTGTGTGTGTGTGTCAAAAAGGGGTATTAGTGTTTGTCAAAGAAGAGGGAGTAACTTTCTCGCTCAACTTATATCAGTCATCTCAAACAAAAAGTTTTAAAAAGAAGACGAATAAGAAGAAGACGAGCAAGAAATTACGATGTACAACTTTATTTCAGACAAAACTCCCAAAAACCAAGAATGAGAAACAAAACAAAAACTCACACACAATTTGAAACGGAATTACCAAAGAAAAAAGAAGATTTATGATTGAGAAGAAAGAAAGAAGAGGGGAACCTTTCACCGTCATTTCTGTGTCGAAGTTGTGTCTGGGCATTAATAATGTATACTGGGGGGGAGTAACTTTTTGCCGCTCACTACAATTACCCACATATCAGTAGTCATCTCAATCAAAACAGTTTTATAAGAAGAAGACGAAGAACAACGTACTACTCTCACTCCCATAAATTATAATGTACAACTTTATTTTTAGACTCGAAACCAAACACCCCTCCACACACCCAAGAATGACAACAAGGAAGGAAACAAAAAAACTTCACACAATTTGAAACGGAATTACCAAAGAAAAAAAAAGAAAAGATTCAGAATTGAAAAGAAAGAAAAGAAGGAGGAAACCTTTCACCGTCATTTCTGCGTTGATATTATGTCAGGACATTTAAGTACGATGATCCACACAAAAAAGTGCTGTGGTAGGCTTATAGATATATATATGATTCTGACAAAAAGAGAACTTCTGTTTATTTGGCCCCAAAACTCGCTTCGAAAGAATTTCAACAACGAGTCTGTGTGGTGGTGGTGTTAGTGACTTTTGAGTACGATGCTAAAAAAGTGCCGTTATAGACTACATAATATATGATTCTGGCAATGAGAACTACTTTTTGTATGCCCCCAAAAACTCGCTTCGAAACAATTTTAAAATAACAATGAGTCTTTGTGTTAGTAGTAGTGGAGGTGGTGGTGGTGTTAGTGACTTTTGAGCACTTTGCTAAAAAGGTACTTATAAAATATAGGATTATGGCAAATGAGCACTACTTTTTTTTTAAAGTTGGTCCCAAAACTCGCTTCGAAAAAATTTTAACAACAAAAAGTCTTAGTATTAGTGTTGTTTGTAGTGACTTTTGAGCACGATGCTAAAAAGAAAGTAATGTAGTGATCAAAAAGAGAACTTCTTTTTTTTTGTTAAAGAGGAAAAAGATATCTCTCTACGCGGAGGACTATCATGATTATTATTATTATTAGCAGCCAATCAAAATTAGTGCTAATGCGGAATTTTTTTTCTCGTAGGAATAATAGGTAAGTGCTTCGGTTCCAACCAATCAAAACGCCCGAGAGAAAACCGACCGACCAATCATAACCAAAAACACAAATCAACCAATCACAAGGCCTCATCGATCTTACACCAACATCTATATAAAGCAGATAACCACGGGAGAGGGTGGGGTTGTCTGGTGGCCGTCAGACTGATCACATCTCCCAACGACCGCAGTTTGAAAAATAAGTCCCAATATAAGACAACGAAAACAAAATGAAAAAGAGGGACTTTGTTCAAAAACGAAGTGAGTTCAGCCCATTTACAGAGACAAAGAGCAAAGCAACAAATTGTGATATTACAAAAAACGACAAAACAAAAGTTGATGTGAAGAAAATGTTCAAGGCAAGGAACTAACAGGAATTTGTGACATGAATAAAAACCACAAACAAAAGTTGATGCACACGGGAACAACGTAGTTGAAATCCTTTACGATTTCGATGTACAAAAACGAAGTAAAAACGAAGTGAGTTCAGCCCATTTACAGAGACAAAGAGCAAAGCAACAAATTGTGATATTACAAAAAACGACAAAACAAAAGTTGATGTGGAGAAAATGTTCAAGGCAAGGAACTAACAGGAATTTGTGACATGAATAAAAACCACAAACAAAAGTTGATGCACACGGGAACAACGTAGTTGAAATCCTTTACGATTTCGACACCAATCTATGCAAGGAAGTTTGAGGAGATGTGTGGAAAAAGGAACTGGAAATAATAGTGTGTACTCTTTTTCTCGGCTTCACACACGGCCGCGCATAGCAACACCAGCTGTACTACCGTGGATCTAATCTCCTGAGCGGGCTCGCCTGCGAGCGTGCTGTCTATACTATTTACGCCGTCAGCGGACTGATACTATTTTTTGCTCTTTCAGGGCGGAGGAAACACTGACACTGCCTTTGTTTTCATAGATAAAATAATCTTCCCAGTTGTAACGCTTTTGATCCCATCACATATAGTCCAGTCAGAACGCAAGTTTACATAGACACCAAACACTCCTCAAGAAATATGAACGTGATTTCGGTACTAAGCCCCTGTTATAATGCATGCATATAATGTCTTAGATTTTTGATAGAAGAAATTATTGCTATTAGGTACAAAGCAGGGAACAACAGCTGTCAGATACTAACAGAGGCACACACATCAAGCAACTAAAATATAGCGACACACAAATCGTGATGCACACAAAAAAAAGAGACAAGCAGCAGATTCTACATTCTCGCTTCCGAGGTGCCAGTGAGAAAGTTCACTCGGTCAAAAGGGCAAGTTGGAATGCGGGGAAGGTCTGGCACTCTTTCGGCTGCGCTACCGCGGATCTAATATCTCGTGAGCGGCCTGTTGTGAGCCCGCTGTTGTTGTTGTTGTAACGTAAAATAATCTTCCCATTCATGCAATACTGGCAAAACGCTCTCATCGCATAGTCTAGTGAACACATAGTTTACACTCCTCCTAGAGAAATGTGAGCGTGATTTGTACTAAAGCCCCGCCGTTATAATGCATGCATTCTACACAGTCACTATATTATGCACACAACACAAACAAGTACTAACTACTTCAACTCATACTGTTGTGTGGTGCATGTAAGATCATTGTTGATAGAAGAAATTAGGTACTATAGCGTGACTAGCACACGGCTCTCATTGAATTTTGGAGAACGTGCCATTAGTGCGGCTGTGGAGGTCAATAAACTTTAAGACAGGACGACCTACAATCTGCGGCCGGCGCCGTAGCCTACCGCTCCACTATAGTAGTTGCGTTGTTTCGTTCACACAGACTATACAAGTCATCATCGGCACAGCGAGCCGCGCAAAGTCAGTTCTTTATGTCGGCACTGGTTTATCGACTCCCTCTTATTCGCTTAGTATTTAGTTACCAGAAATGTTACTAGTGTCCGTTTTGCACTTATAGTTACCTATTGGATACAAACAAACAATGTGTTGACCTGTACTCTCTCCCTGTTATTACATTATTTACAATAGTCAGCTCTTTTTTTCTCTTTGTTTTTATTTCTGTTGGGGAGTTTGTTTGCATCGCAGGCAAAAAAGTTAACACATAATTCAGCAGGTCTTACTTTTTCTCTCGGAGATCTTTCACTACAGATTCTACAAAGAGTATTTAAGGTTTTTTTTCTTCTCCAATGACTTGATTCCGAGTGCACTGTGGCATCTCATGGGTTTGTTTGTTGTTGAGTTTTTGTGTGTGTGTGTGTGTGTGTATATAGAAACTTCTCTATACGCTATAGTTTTATGTCTGTCTCAATAACATTAAAGAGTTAGTGTCCTCGGAAATCTCTCACTAAAAGAGTAACTGGAATTATAAATAATAGCGGCACACACATACAAATTGTGATGATACACACAAGAGACGACAGCAGCAGCAGCAGCAGACTCCACAGAAAATAGACTATACACACGGGTTATATTTTTGTCTAAGCACCCACAAATGTGTTTCCCCGTTCATTATTTCTGTGGTGAGTAAAAAAAAAAAATAAAAAAAAAGAGCAGGAACGATTCTTAGATTCACATTGAAGGGAGATCAAAGGGGGGACGAATCTTTTAAAACTATACAGTTTCTGTTTAACGGGTAGAATACAGAATTGGGGAGAACTATTCTTTTCTTTTTTTCTCTTTGACACGGCACGAACAAGCCGAGTGTGGATAGTAGTAAAACAGACTTCAGCAGAACGGGTGGTTTTACTGATTTGATCGAATATTAAGCTTCTGGAAGATGATATGAGGTGGTTTTCCCGTTGTTTTTTTTTGTTTTTTAAGTGAACGTGAAAGCATATAACTTGTTTCTGTGAGAAAGAAAAGAGCAGGAACGTTTCGTAGAAGCAGGAACGATAATCTGTCCTAACTTGTTTCTGCGTTGTCGTGGCTTGAAACGAAGAAGAAGAAAAAAAAAGAACAGGAAGGGACAATTCGGCACGAATAGTTTGTCGGAACGGGGTCCGGCAGGGGTGTGGTATGAACTGACGATGCGAATGGTTCCCCCTTTCTCCACCAAGCAGCCAAGCAAACTGTACTGCAGCGACTAATGAATACAGTCGTGTATGCGTTGACTTTGATTCTCGCTCTTTATTTTTCTCTCTCTCTTTTTCTCTCATTTTCTGGGGAGTAATGTTAGTGCACTAAAAATCGCACAGTGAATGGTAAACAATTCCGAGTCAAAAAGTGGTGAACTGCAGAAAGGCAGAGAGAGACAGAACAGAACAAGACAGATAGAACAGACAGACAGACAGAACAGACAGACAGACAGACAGAACAGACAGACAGACAGAGAGAACAGGACAGAGACAGAGAGAACAGGACAGAGACAGAGAGAACAGGACAGAGAGGACAGAACAGGACAGAGAGGACAGAACAGACAGACAGACAGAACAGGACAGAACAGACAGACAGAGAGGGAACTTTGAACTTTGAACTTTTGAACTTTTAAACTTTGGCAACACCGCGGCCGCTCGGCAGCGTTATGCCACGCTCCAGTATACGCCGCCACTGCCTGGCTTACCCCCCTTCCCCCCCTCTCTGTGAGAGGAAAGAACAGAGGCGGCTTTGACCTCGTCTCATTCTATTTCTGAGTTAAAAGGTGTGCGTGTGTTCGTGTGTATGTGTGTTCGTGTGTGTGTGTGTTCGCGCGTGTGTGTGTGTGTGTGTGTGTGTGTGTGTGTGTTCGCGCGTGTGTGTGTGTGTGTGTGTGTTATTGTGTGTGTGTGTGTGTTATTGTGTGTGTGTGTGTTATTATCTGTGTGTGTTATTGTTTGCTGTTATAAATACACTTAAAAAAATAACCCCCACTCCGATTCGGACCCAAATTTTGAAAAACTTTGTTTTGATACAAGATTTTCTTCTCGACATAAAAAGTCACGCTGAAACCCCGTAATGTCTTAGTTAGAAAATGTGTCTTCATCGGCTCAAAATTTCATTGTAATCTATAGCGAGGGTTCTTCTGGGGTTTTCAACATGGCGGTATACTACAAACAAACACACACATACACCAAATGACACCCCCCCCCCCCTTAAAATACAACCCGGGGTCTTTATTAGACGTAGGGTTTACCATCTAACAGATACTTCCGATTCGGACCCAAATTTTGAAAAACTTTGTTTTGATACAAGATTTTCTTCTCGACATAAAAAGTCACGCTGAAACACAACAAAACACGTAGAGAGTTAGAATAAAACTCTCAATAGGCGGCTCTCTCGCCAGTCAGTTCCATTCCGACAGCCAATAAGTACTGACTCAATAACCAACAAGTTGAGTTTAAAGATTGTATTTACTGCGCAGAGTCAGTCAGTCGATTCCAAGCTTTCTGCGAGGTCTGCTGCGTTCACATAGTCGCCCGTAGTTATTCGGTGAAAAAATGGCTTGTGGCAAAGGTTCTTCTGATATACAAAAGATGATTCCTGAAGACGACAAATTGCTCCAGCAACCGTTTGCAATTGCTGTACAAGCAATGGGCATTAACAGGTTAGACCTGATCCTCCATGCTGCCAAACAACTTCAAATCGAAAACAGACCCTTGCAAGCCCCAACCGTAATGATTGAGGTGGAAGAATTAATGGATTTAGAAAGGAGAGGAAAAAGTTTACCCCCATTACACAAACCAAGGGAATATGAGTACTCTGAAAGTGATGACGAAGAATTAGAGGATACAGTGGGATATGACGCAGCAAATGACGGACACTTGACATCCAGCCAAAACCTCCAGACAGACTGTGCAGAAGCTGAACCCCCGAGCAGATTAAAGGATGTAGAGATACGTCCAGAATTTAACCAACTCAACAAAATAAAGGCTACAGCGGAGCTGCCATCACCGGTTATCAGGAAACGAGAAGAGAGTGAAGCAAAACGGAAAATTAGTGGCGGGAAAGATGCTCAGTTTCTAAAACAAAAGGTGCGAGTTCTTCGCTCTGAAAATAAACGTCTGAAGGAACGTCAATTTTGCCGAAATTGTCACTGCAAGAAAGTGTCCATCACATTTTTACCCTGCGGTCACTGTTCCTATTGCTATGATTGCGGACTGCCGTTCAGCGCCTGTCCTATATGTAGGAAGACCATTCTGGCTGATGTCAGAACCTTTCCTGCCTAAGTTTGTAATAACGTGTTAATGAGGAACGAGCAAAGGAATAATGCGAAAGAAGAAAAAAAACACAAAACAGGAATAAATGTGAAAATAATGTTATTTCCAAATGTCTCTTACAACAAAGTCATAAAGGACAAATAGTATTGTGGAAAAAATGTACAAGAAAAAACTTCTACGCAAATAATGTAGCACCCGTGCACTGGGGTCAAATCAGTCAGGATCACAAATACAGTCAGCTGTATGTGTATGCATTGATGAAAAATGAACTGGGGTCAATTCATACAAACAGTTGTATTGATTTGTTAAAAAAGAAAGCAAATCTGAATAACTATCAAACACCATCATTACTGCTGCTCCATCTGAAGTAATCGCACCAGCAGAATTTCTTTCATGAGAGTCAAAAATGTAGAAAGTTTGAGAATTCAGATCACCATAGATACCCATACTTGACTCGTGAAACGTTGCAAGAACAAAATGTGACGATGCAAGAGCTTGCTGCAATCCCTCCCACAACGGCATTGTGGAAAAAGCATTGTCCAATACTACATTTGTGTGTCCTGAAAACGCATCGACCACATATTCAATGTGCACTGGATGACCGGCGACAGATGAGGGCAAGTGTTCATGTCCCAAATATCCGTCAATACCGAGTTCGGCAGAAAGTTGACTGTACAGAGCAGATCCTTCGAACAAAACATTGTCCAAATCACTTGGCTGAATTAAATTGAACACATCATGACTATGCGAAATTTGCAATGGCGACTGCAAGTGCGAGACCGGCGAATCGCAAAAATTGGCGACACCCCAAAAAAACAGCAAAGCAGAAAGTGCAATCGCCGTGCATTGACGACCGCGCACCGGGTCGAACATATCACAGCCTTGGTGAAGATTAGCGAGTAATGATCTTACCATGATTGTTGTTTGCTTGCCCAACGTCCTCCACGACGCCGTCCTTATACTTTTACCAAACAGTTAGTATAATGCACGCTCTACCTGTATTCGTGTTTAAATTCTGCAAGACTAAAGCTAAAGAGGTCTGTCTCAGTTTTGTGGTCAGTTTGTTGTGTACATTTACACACGCACAACGAACAACACATGCACAGGCTCGGGGGAAGCTCTCCTTTCCGACCATAGACGTATACATCAATCAATCAATCAATCAATGAGCCTTATATCGCGCATATTCCGTGGGTACGGTTCTAGGCGCTCTGCAGTGATGCCGTGTGAGATGAAATTTTATACGGCCAGTAGATTGCAGCCATTTCGGCGCATATTTACCTTTCGCGGCCTATTATTCCAAGTCACACGGTGGACAATTATTAACTGTGCCTAAGCAATTTTTGCCAGGAAAGACCCTTTTGTCAATCGTGGGATCTTTATCATGCACACCCAATGTAGTGTACACTGGGGGGAGGGTTCGGACACCGAAGAGAGTCTGCACACAAAGTTGACTCTGTGAAATAAATTTCCGCCGAACCTGGGATCGAACTCACGCTGACAGCGGCCAACTGAATACAAATCCAGCGCGCTACCACTAACTGAGCTATATCCCCGCCATGTAGTTTGACATGTTTGATTGATTACGTGTATGATATGACGGAGAGTCGCATCGGTTTGATGCCGTGAACCCAACCGTGGCTGTCGTTTGAAGTAGCCTACTTCTTTATAAAGATTCATACCAAGGTATGTTTGGTACCTACTGAATCCTTGTTGCGTGTAGTTTTACGTGGCACGTTACCCAAAGTTGTATTGTTGGGGAGCATAAAATAAAACGGGTTACAAAGTTATCTCAAAACTCTGCAGTGACTGAGAGAGAGAGAGAGAGAGAGAGAGAGAGAGAGAAAAGAAAGAAAGAGAGAAATTCTTTCTCAGTCGTTCACAATAGCTCGACCGTTGATTGAACTCACCAACGCGGTCCAACTTTTAGTACCGCGATGAGAATCCATTATCAACAATTTGATTGTGTAAAAGTAGAATGCAGCTAACCGACCAGTCAGCCAGGCGCGTCTTGCGAATGACCACCTACCAACCAGCGTTCATTTGGGGCGGAGCTTCCACTATGGACAGTTAAAACTTGACTAAAACTTCACACAAGTCACGTGCGTTCTGGAACTGGTTTTGAGGGGGAGTATATAATATTTTACAGAGCTCCAAATAGACAGAACGCCAAAAAGACCCAAGAAGTTGTTCCAAGTCCGCTTCAAGTCAAGTCTTCAACTAAAAAGGGTATGTCCACTTTATTTTACATAACTTAGACACATTGAACGATTTTTATTTTGTTTTTTTAATTACGAATCGTAGTGTCAAACTTTTTTGTAAATCTTTTGTTTATGAGTAGTGCATGTATTTTTTGAGAAAAGGGCCTGTCTCTTATTTTCGGTGAACACTGTTTTTTTGTGTGTGATGCCTCTGTTTTAAATACAAATCGAAACATAGCGGCCATAAATCCTCTTTTTTGAATGAATTTTAACTTGAAAAGGAAGATTGTTTTAGAGCGCCAGATAAAAAAAAAATCTATATATTATCTTAAAACAACAACAATTGTATAAGAATCAAAATGAATAGTCCGTTAAAAGTATCCTATCACTCGTAAACTAACACGTTTTGATTCATCACTTCGCTTAGTTTTATTGTGCTAAGTCCTATTTAAATGTATATTTTATTCTATAAATAACATATATTTACAAACTTTTAATATAAATACAGTGGTCTTTTGTTTACGTCATTCAGTCATTTTTTTTTTCGTCATTTACATTTGTTTGAATCTAAACAAAACTTCACGAAGGATGTTAAACTTTTGTTTGATTCAATCCCTTTTGTTGCCAATCCGATAGAAAACAGTAAACTGATTTGATTTAGTCATGAATACAAGACGCGATCAAAGCTACACAATAATTTAGGAACTCAACACGTGCAGTTTTTATTAACTGACATTCTTTTCTGAACTCGGTTACTTCGTAATACGCGTGAGTGTGGACATAAATAAACCTATGAGCGATTACAAGAAACATATATTCTACGCAAAACAGAACAAAAAGGAATAGAGAAGAAAAGAAAAATAATTTGAGTGTTAGTCATAAACTATACGTAATTTCTCTAAAAAAAACTGGCTTAAATAAGCCGCAGGTTGGGTTTATTAACCGGCTTTTTTAATATATAAAATATAGTAATAAATCCGGACCGTCTGAAATCAGCTTTTATACGCCGGCTGGTTCTATTACAAAAAATATAAATGTTGGTCGCATGATGTTAAACAAAATTAATAAAGGGTGAAAATGTGTATATGGTTTTTTTTTAGAAAAATATGCGTGCGTTTTATGTATGTGTATATATGTGTGTGTGAGTGAGAGAGAGAGAGAGAGAGAGAGAGAGAGAGAGAGAGAGAGAGAGAGAGAGAGAGAGAGAGAGAGAGAGAGAGAGAGAGAGAGGATTTGTTTTTTGTGAGTTAGAGAAAAAAAACAGCAACATTGCCTTCGCATTAAACTTATATATCTAATTTTTTTAAAGAAAAAGACTTTGTGAGATATCACATTTTTCACATTTCTACGGTTAAAATTACCTCTTAACGCGCAGTTTCTTACAACATTTTTTTTTATTTTACACACAGAGAAGGATCTTTCCACTCCACCAAAAAAAAACCACCCCAAAAATAAACCACCGAGCCAACAAAGAGCCAGCCAGATCGTCTCCTCAAGTCTTCAACAAAAAAGGTAAATGTGTGTGGTTGACCCCTCCTTTATTTGTGTGTGTGTGTGTGTGTATGTGTGTGTGTAAGAGAGAGAGAGAGAGAGAGAGAGAGAGAGAGAGAGAGAGAGAGAGAGAGAGAGAGAGAGAGAGAGAGAGAGAGAGAGAGAGAGAGAGAGAGAGAGAGAGAGAGAGAGAGAGAGAGAGAGAGAGAGAATGAGAGAAGTTTACGAAATGACTTTGTAAGATATTATATTTTTTTACAATTCTACGATTAATTACCTCTGTACGCACAGGGTTTTTTTTAAAACAACATTTTAAAAATATTTTACAGACATTAAAGTTTTCGACGGACCAAGTCCTCTTACCAGCGGCAAAAGTCACAGTCAAGTCTTCACATCTAAAAAAAAGTAAGAACATTTCATATGTGTGTGGTTGATGTACATTTTTAGTCGCCGGTCCCACTATTATAAATATTTCGATTAATTACAAGGACTTAATACAAACGCATCATTATAATTATGATTGTTTTCAAAAATCAAATCAGAGTCAATTTTAGTAAATTGATAGTGGTGTTTTTTTTCAAACTCTCAAAATGTTATTGTTTAGCATAATCAGAGACATAGATAGAAGAGATATGAAGCGCTGTCTTCCCGTTCGCGTTATCTTCGCCTATGGCAGGGGCAAGTAATTCTCCCACTTGCACCAAGCTGGTAATTGTTGTGTGTGTGTATTTTTTTTTTTATAAAGAATTATAACTACTGGTTCATAGAAAATCATAGATAATAAAACATGTAAACTGTTAATTACACTCAAGAGAAACAAAAAATAACAATAAGAAGATTATTGTATCATTTGGTAATTAGAAGATGAATTTCAAGTAAGCAATTTCGCTCATTTCTTCTTCAAAAAAACCCCATCTTTTATCCACGCGCCATTGTGCGAGAACCGCTTGAGTGAGAACTGATAATTGCGCGAAGACAGAGCGCGGTACTCCAAAAAAAGTTCACGCGAGCGGCCTCATCTCTGTATGTCTCTGTTATAATTTATCACAGTGGGACCGGGACTTCCTCTCTTTTTTCTCCCCCGTTTATTGTGTGGTGTGTATATGTCAATTTCTCTATTGTCAGTGTCATTCTGTATTGTATAAATGTTATTTCTACCTAAAGACACACAATACTCGTGTACATTCATCCACATGGCATTTTTCCCCGTCTGTTGTTTTATATTACAATTATTAAAAATCAGAGAAAAAAGTATTAAATCCCCGAACTTTTAATATTTAATGTGTTGTCCCATTTTACTCGGGAATTATACAATGTTCTAAAATTAACATACCACCTTTAGATAAATTTACTCACGAATATTGTTTGTTTGTTTTCTCAAATGTACGGTGACTTTAAAAACCCACAGCTAGACTGACTATAATTTTTCGACAACATCTAGACTAATAGGTCTTGAGTGAAACAAAACACGCGCGCGTGGGGTTCCTGGGCGGCGAACTAGTGAACAACCCGCTGTCACAATCCCGTTTCGTAACTTTCAGCTAGTCCCTTTATCTATAATAAGCAACTTATGCGCAAAAAAATGGTCATCTTCACTTTATTGATTGTATTTAGAAAGGTAAATTGATAGCAATAGGAATGGTTCGATCGTTTCTGTTTTTTTAAGACTGTAGTCTCGTCTTGCAAACTGGGTCCCACTGTTCAAAAGTACCAGTCTCAGTGAAAATGCTATCGTCCTAGATGTGTTGACAACCACAGAGCCGCATCGAGTGGGGCGGGGTTAAAACTAAACGTAGTATTCTATAATATACACAGAACGAGGTTATGTTTTAACTCTGTATATATACACGGTCCCCGTATCATAATGCGTGGATGGTACCGTGCTGGGGTGTGGGGTGGGGGTGGGGTTCCGAATCTTAGGTTCTTGAACGGTTTGGCAGAAGCCTCTTTCTCTGTGTGTGTGTGTGTGTGTCAGTGTGTGTGTGTGACAGATAAATAGGCAAATACAAAAAAATAAGCCCGACAATTTTGCCAGTGAACACAAATGCTTAGATTGCCAACTTTGCTCGTTCAGTTCGCGTGTGCCACGCACGCAAAGTTTGGTGTCGCGCTGGCTGGCTTAGCCAAACAGCAGTTCTATCCCACCGCGAATTGCACCCACCGCCAAGTCGGTTTTTTTGTGTGTGGATTATTTCGCATTTAGGTCCCAGGTAACATTATGAAGTTTTAATACGATCAATCAGACCTATTATCAAGTTAGTGTATCAACTTTCGAACGAACTGCGCCCAGTAGCTTCCCAGCAATAAGTTGTTAAGTCAAGACACACACACACAGACTCACACACACACACACACACAGACTCACGATTAAAGTCTGCTGAGCTATTGGCGTACTCGCGAATAAAACGTGTTTTCTACCTACACATACAAAACGGCGATGGTATTTCCTGTTTGTTTGTTTCGTGCTAAGCAGTTTATAGTGTGCTTCGTTGTGGTTTTATTAATTCAATGGATGGCTATAAAAATAAGCATTTAAATGTGAAGGTGTTAATATTACCCACGATCTAAGCAGTTCAGTTTAAATAGACACAACAACCTTGAAGGACGTAAACATATGAGCCGGGTTTGGTGTTTCTGTTGCAGTAACTTGATACCAAACCCACAAATGGCCTACCAACACAATTGGGGTAGGAATTATCGGTCATTCACCGACTGGAACCCCTCCTCCTCCCACCAGGCCAGAAATAATACTGGCCAATCGCGTGGAAGAAGCCAACCCCCACGTGACTTTACCCCTCACGTGCACGCGCCAAGTCGGCGTCCGGCCGTGGAAACGTCTCCGCCGCGGGGTGATGAGATTGCCCCCACGGCCATGATGGCCGAACTAAAAAAAATTCAGACGGACCAGCGTGACATTGAATATAGCATCCGAAAACTGAGAAAAGCCAATGAGGTCGCCGTTGAAAAGGAAGAAAAACGACTTAAAAAAAGGAGGAACAGAGAAGATTTAGAAGATGAGAAAATCGACAAAATCTCCAAACAACTAACTCTCGTTTTGGAAGAACTAAAAAAAATAAAAAATAAAAAACGTGTTCGGTTTTCTCTGAGGAACGACGCCTCATCCTTTCCCTCCCCCCCCCCCCAACAAAAAAGAGCCGTCATCACCATGGTCAGTGCAGGCCAATCGGCGTACAAAGAAAAGGTGGAAAAAATTTAGATCTGTTATGCCCGCCAGCTTCTACATTTAAAAACCGCGAAAAAGATCGGCACTATTCGACAAGCAGCAGCGAGGATGAGGTCGATCATTCGGTCGTCAAGGAAAATGATACCTCGACCGTCAAGGGAGATAATTCGGCCGTCAAGGGCAATAATTCTGCCGTCAATGAGAACGAGATCTTGACCGTCAATGAGGATGATAACAGTTTAAGTTCAGACTGTGAGTACTCCTCCGCCGACATTGAACTGTCAGAGGAAGAAGATGACAGCGATTAGATGACACGAGTATATAGACGAAACCCACTTGAACGGGGTCGTACACAGAACTGAACTGTATAACAAGTCATTTGTTCTCAGCACTACCCGAACATGGAATTCTCTACCAGACAAATCAACAAATTCAATTAGCCAGTTTAAACATTCCCAAAACTAGTCTGAGGTAAAAGTTTGGTGGCGTATTAGTGCTCTGAGAATGACACGATCATCTTCTTCAAAAATTCTAGTCGTACTAAATAAAAGCGAAAGTAGATCTCGCTGTGTTACGCAATGTCAATATTCTATTTGTTATAAAACCAGCGCAACAAATCTATTTTAGATGTTAAAAAAAAAAAAAAAACTTTTAGCTTCCCCCATAAGTCAATCTAAACAAAAAAAAAAAGATGCCCCCCCCCCCCTTTATTTTTTCTGCGTGCTGTCACTTACGGTGTTTGTTTTTGTTTGTGTGGTCTGAAGTAGTATATCCTCTCCCCTGCTATACATTTGTTTGCGTGTCTATTTGTGTGTGTGCGTGTGTGAAATATAGTACCCGAGGTTTTTTTTTTAAAATACTTCGGACAAGTCAGTACCTTTATCGATATCTGTGTGTGTGTGTGTGTGTGTGTGTGTGTGTGTGTGTGTGTGTGTGTGTGTGTGTGTGTGTGTGTGTGTGTGTGTGTGTGTGTGTGTGAGTGATATTGTATAGTCATTGAAGTTTTATCCCCAACACTTCACAGTTTTGAGATTGTCTGTTTTTCTTTCGCACCACGTGATCAATGTAGCCACCCTTGGGTTTTTTTTCCAAGGGATAAAACTTCCATGATATCACGCACATAAAAAAATGCCGCATTGAAAGAAAATCGCGTACTTTAATATGTATTATGATGTTTTGTTATACTTATAACTATAATCGGTCGAATATACTGTTTCAGGAAGAAAAAAAAGCCCTATCAGAGGATTCACAAGGGAAAAAAAAGGGAGAGAAGAGAAATAGCGTATATAAGTAGAACAACACCACCCCATTATTTCTAGGAAGGAGTCACATTTATTAGCAACAACAACAACAAAAAAGTACCATGAACCCAATCGTTACCGTTATTAGAAGCTATGTCTATACAAAATCGAATGTGGAGGGTAGGACGGAAGTAAGACGGCTTCGTAGAGACAACCACGGGGACAACCAACAATATGACCCCAATTCAACAGAAAATAGGCTTAGTCTGTGCCGAATCTCCGGTTACGAGTACGTAGTGATACCCGTGGTTCAGTTAAGCAGGCTACTGGGTACTTTCAATCTCCGATTTCGATCGGAACTGCTGGGAAGACCTCATGGGGAGCGTTTCGTCTCATTGAGAAACAAAAAACATCGTGATTTTTTTTCTATACTCTGTTTAAAAAAAAAATCCAAAGATACCTTGACATTTTCAGACTCAGCTGGAAGAAGATTCGTACGTATACTGCAAGGGCGTCAGAAGGCTCTCTTTCTAGAACGACATAGCCAGGCCCCACCCCCCGCCCCCCAAACAGCAGCAGCGCCCATCATCATCTCGACCGACTGCGCTGATGTTCGCCAGAATGATATGGTGAACCTTCCCAAAACACCCACCCCACCACCACCACCCCCCCCCGCCCCCCAAACAGCAACAGCAACCATCTTCTTACCCGACGGCGCTGATGTGCCACAGCCGCAAGAGAACTTTTTTGTAAATATTACACTCCCCAGCAGCCAATACCTGGCCCAAAATGATGTCATAGAACCTTCCCAACTAATCATGCCGAGTAGTTCTAATGAGACTGGTGGTAGG
This sequence comes from Littorina saxatilis, assembly GCF_037325665.1. NCBI lineage: Eukaryota > Metazoa > Mollusca > Gastropoda > Littorinimorpha > Littorinidae > Littorina > Littorina saxatilis. The sequence goes on from NC_090252.1 coordinate 59,131,384, forward strand.
GCGGATCCGTCATCTTGGTTGAATGGGATAGCAGAAAGCACTATCGACGCGGCCGCACTTTATAGTTTCGACGATTTGCAGTTTAACTTTTAGAAATAAAAGGTGCGTGTGTGTAAGGGAAAGAGAGAGAGAGAGATTAAAATTAACCAATGAGTCTGTTTGTTAATATCAGTTTTTTTATTTTTTTATTACAGAGCGCCGTTACAAGTCGTCAAACCAACCCCTCCCCCCCAAAAAAAATGACTCTTCGAACGGATTATACTATTGTTTTGAGGCATTTAGACGAAGACTTACAGTTGATTAATCAGTCGCTAGAATATTTGGGAAACGCTAGTGGGGATGAGGATTGGTATGAAGAAGAATATTGGGGGTTAATTTGGGAGCTAGGAGATCGTATCATGGAAGAAGACCTCACCCACACTTTTGTAGAACTAGTTAAAAGAAAAGTAGATGGAATTATCGATCGGATTAGACGGCGACCTCCCATGAGGAGAGTGAATTTTAGGCAGGTATGGTTAGATTATCAATTAAGGATGGGTCAGTCTCGTCCAAATAGAACTTTTAGAAGAGGAGCTTAGGGTCTTTTTACGCATAGTCTTTTGTCCCTTCGAGTGTTGTATCTGTCGCTGTTTGGGGGGTAGGGTATGCAGTGCCTCGACATAAATTGATTTATGGGTCATGTAATAAAACCTTGTTATTTTTTTTAAAATATTCGAGTTGATATTATTGTACGGATGGGATGTGCAGAGTGTGAGAGCTTTTATGTTGTGCAGTCTTTAAAGTCTTATATGTATTGTTCTGAACTCTATCAGTTGCAAATCCAAGCAAGTGGGAAAAACACCTACAATAATATGCCTTGTATAATACACCACACACACACACACACACAACATACATTTGATTCGAACACGCAGATACACTACTCTTCGTAGAAGCGCACATGTGTTTATTTGATTTAATAAAACCTCGTTATAATATTACCTATTTGAGTTATATGGTTGATATTATTGTACGGATGTGATGTGTGGTCGGAGGGCGGCGTAAAGTGTTGGTACGAGTGTGAGAGTTTGATTGTATGTGTCGTGTTGTAATGTCTACCTCTCTTTTGCTATCGACGTCTTGTAAAGTCTTATATGTGTTGCTGTGAACTCTATCAGTTATAAATCCAAGCAATCCCCCCCCCCCCCAAAGAAAAAAACCCCACCTACAATACCTTGTACACCACAGTTACAAACAAACAAAAACTCACCACACCATGCACCATACATACAATTCTAACATACAGGTATACTAGACATAACACATAAAATCAGTTATTGTTCACACAATTAATTATATGGAAAAGCGTGGTTTATCCGCTCTTAAAACAACAAGAACAACATACAACAACAAAACTAAAATAAGAACAGTAAATACTCCACACAGGCACGTCCACCACATCCATGCTGCACACACACACACACACACACATACACGCACGCACGCACGCACGCACGCACTCTCGACCACATGAGTTGCTGCTAAGAGATACGGTGACAATTCGAATATCACAATCCTAAAAAAAAACATAATAAAAGTTTTGGTCATAAATTTAAGCGGCACATGCAGCACGATTTCAAGCTATTATGATTACACAGACTAATTAAATTGGTGCATAAAACGAAATTAATAAGGGTGAGATACATTGGGCTTCAAACATGGCCTTACACATGCAAATAAGTAAGGTAAAATAAAGAAAAAGAGCCTGCCAAATGTTGAGACATAATCATGAAAACATAGCTTGGAAACGGATGATATAACTTAAGCAAACATTATCAAACGACACCAAGACACATACACAAATATACACGTACACACACACACATACACACCACACACATACACACGTGTGTGGGCACACACACAGCAAATTATATGCAAATATACACATTCGAATAGTCATTAAATGCATACAATAAATGCATGAAACTATTACAGTAGGCATCATATGCTTGATAGCAAAAGTATACACACACACACACACACACACGCGCGCGCACGTAAATACATAGGCACACACACACATACACGCACGCACGCACGCACGCACACCAATTAACGCACATATTTTCGGCCAAGATGAAATGCATATTAAGAAAGAGGTTGTAACGTGCTAGGGAGTTCATGTTTACGGCACAGTAACCTTCAAGTCAATCTCTCATTATGGGGAATGCCGCAGTACAGGGAACGGGAGACACAGAGAGAGAGAGAGAGAGAGAGAGAGAGAGAGAGAGAGAGAGAGAGAGAGAGAGAGAGAGAGAGAGAGAGAGAGAGAGAGAGAGAGAGAGAGAGAGAGAGAGAGAGAGATGCGAAATCGGTAAAAACATTAAACCATTTCGCCCTCCTCTCTGCCTCCGTCCATTCTTCCTTTTCCCGCCATGCTTTTTTTTGACGTCTGCGCAGAAGCCGTCACCGAAGGAATGAATATAAGGCGCTGTGCACCTGTTTCATGCCTTGAATACGAATCACAAAAAAAGATGGGGAGGGGGGGGGTTGTGTGGGAGGGATGGGGGAGGGGATTTGCCGGGGAAGGAAAGAGAATCATAGTTGTTGGCAGAGGTAGCAAGAGAGTATTCAGACGTTATTACAAATCACACACAAAAAGTGAAAGATAGAAAAAAAAGAGAGCGCGAGAGAGAGAGAGAGCGAGAAAGAGAGAGAGAGAGAGAAAGAAAGAGAGAGATTCTTACTCAGTCGTTCACAATAGCTCGACCGTTGATTGAACTCACCAACGCGGTCCAACTTTTACTAGTACCGCGATGAGAATACATTATCGACAATTCAGTGATTGTGCGAAAGAAGAATGGAGCTAATGAACCAGTATCACCTGCCAGTCACAAGCCCAGGCGTGTCTCGTAAATGACCACCTACCAATCAGCCAATGCGGGCGCACACAGTGTACTACTCATGGGGGTGCTAACGGCGTAGTAATTTTATTCCCAAAACTATGACGAAAATAATTGCAACAAGAAATATGACCAACTTTATAATGTAACGGAATAACGAAGCCCTTTGGTGTGGACAAACTTTATATTAGTAGCAAGTTAGGGAATGGCAGTCTTAGCGCCATTATTGTAGGGACTAGTTTGTGCGGATGATCTCAAGTTATGCAGGGGTACCGCCGAGGCTGGCGTGGTTCTTTCATTTGCGCTCGAACTCGGGAAGGAGCAGGTTGTGTTCTGTGATTGTCTGACAACGCAGGCTGAGAGAATAGCCGGTAGGTGTTTAACGCTTTTTGAATATAATTATGTATCTTTTTTGTTCTAATGATGTTTTATACTGATGATTGTTGGTATAAGTAACAATATTTGTACTGCAGGTACCATGAGAAGTTGTGTAAATTAAAATGCTAGAGACCGGTCGAACGGATGAAGTGTTTCATGTCTTTGTTGACTAGCTGATATCGCCGAGCCTCTTTGTTTGGGTCAATATTATTTTTTTGTAAATTATCCCTGCAGTATGGTATATAAGGCATTTTCGTGGCAAACATGTTTAGGGCTGTGCTGAAAGTCAGGAAATAGTGTTATGTGCCAAACCGGCGTGAGGCCACTGTGGCTGCGATAACCGACCACGTAGGTTTTGCACTCGGGAGACAAAGAAAGCTATAGGCGTGCCAGCAGTCCACGCAATGTGTTAGCAATTAGTCGGGTTGATGTTATAGCGTATGTTGTTAGTTTTAAGCCAAACGCATAATTGAAAGTAAAGAATACATTTTGAGTCACCAGTTGAAATGTGTATATGAGGCAGTCTGCCAGGCTATTCTTCTTGCCAAATAATGCAAAAGTATGGTGCTGAATACCAACAAACTCAGAATTCTATGCTGGGACCCGATAAGTATTAGGATTAGTTTAGCCACATTAATTTATAAGGGAGTATATCATGTAGTGTTATTCACTTGCTTATCAGGTGGGCCCTGCCTGGCGCAAAGCTGTGATATGGTGCGAGGAAACCCAGCCTGACTTGGTGTTTTCAGAGGTTCGTAATGTTGTGAATAATGTTGTGAATATTTGTGTCCAAACCCCTGGCCTCCCTTGTCAGTCTTTTATTATGTTCTAAGGACGCCAGGCCATAATGTATTTTTTTTGTTTTTTATCAGTTGTGTATAATGCCACTATATAATGATTTATTTAAATGTTTCCATCGATGACGTGTCCCTTAGTTTTCTTTGACATGTCTTTATAATGTTCCCCTACCAACAGGTCCCCGTAATGTTTCCGTAATGACATGTTTTTATAATGTGCTCCTATCAACATGTCCCCGTAATGTCTTCTGTAATGACATGTATTGATAATGTTCCTTTTCCGAAGATGCCTCTATGATGTGTCTGTGTCTTCGTAATCTTCATTGTTCAAAGGTGCCACCGTAATGTTCCCTTTAACGATAGGTCTCTGTAACGTCCGTCGTAATGTAGAGACCTGGCTTTGGAATGTTTCTTTTGATGACACGTTTTCGTAATGTTTTCTCCAATGACACAACTTGCGATATATACCCATTATTAAATGCCATATCTTCGTAATACCTTCTGAAATGCTTTTTTTATGACATTTCCTCATAATATCTCTTTATCTTTCGCGAGTTTACAACATTTTGTTTTATATTTTACACACAGAAAGGACCTTTCAACTTCAAAAAACAACAACAAGGAAAGCAACCCCGACCCCACAAAGCCAGCCAGCCAGCTAGCCAGATCGTCTCAAATTTTTAACAAAAAAGGTAAATGTGTGTGGTTGACCCCTCCTTTATTTTGTATGTGTGTGTGTGTGTGTGTAAGAGAGAGAGAGAGAGAGAGAGAGAGAGAGAGAGAGAGAGAGAGAGAGAGAGAGAAAGAAACAATTTATCTTTCACTAGTTAGGGGGAAAACAACACCATTGCATTCGCATTAAACTTATATTTATTTTCTTAATAGGAAAAGATTTGTGAGATATGACATAAGTCATCAGGTCTAGGGTTTTAAAAAGGCGGAGTCCACGAAACTGAAGGCTCGTTTCGGTTTCGTGTGGGACGAAAAAACCAAGGCCACAACAGGAGCTGAGAACGGAAAAGGCCACTGTAGAATTTAAAATAAGTAGTTTAATAATTAAGTTTAATCAGGTCTAGGGTTTTAAAGAAGGCGCGGTCCACGAAACTGAAGGCTCGTTTCGGTTTCGTGTGGGACGAAAAAACCAAGGCCACAACAGGAGCTGAGAACGGAAAAGGCCATTGTAGAATTTAAAATAAGTAGTTTAATTAAGTTTAATCAGGTCTAGGGTTTTAAAAAGGCGGAGTCCACGAAACTGAAGGCTCGTTTCGGTTTCGTGTGGGACGAAAAAACCAAGGCCAAACCAGGAGCTGAGAACGGAAAAGGCCACTGTAGAATTTAAAATAAGTAGTTTAATTAAGTTTAATCAGGTCTAGGGTTTTAAAAAGGCGGAGTCCACGAAACTGAAGGCTCGTTTCGGTTTCGTGTGGGACGAAAAAACCAAGGCCAAACCAGGAGCTGAACCAGGAGCTGAGAACGGAAAAGGCCACTGTAGAATTTAAAATAAGTAGTTTAATAATTAAGTCATCAGGTCTAGGGTTTTAAAGAAGGCGCGGTCCACGAAACTGAAGGCTCGTTTCGGTTTCGTGTGGGACGAAAAAACCAAGGCCACAACAGGAGCTGAGAACGGAAAAGGCCATTGTAGAATTTAAAATAAGTAGTTTAATTAAGTTTAATCAGGTCTAGGGTTTTAAAAAGGCGGAGTCCACGAAACTGAAGGCTCGTTTCGGTTTCGTGTGGGACGAAAAAACCAAGGCCAAACCAGGAGCTGAGAACGGAAAAGGCCACTGTAGAATTTAAAATAAGTAGTTTAATTAAGTTTAATCAGGTCTAGGGTTTTAAAAAGGCGGAGTCCACGAAACTGAAGGCTCGTTTCGGTTTCGTGTGGGACGAAAAAACCAAGGCCAAACCAGGAGCTGAACCAGGAGCTGAACGGAAAAGGCCACTGTAGAATTTAAAATAGGTAGTTTAATAATTAAGTCATCAGGTCTAGGGTTTTAAAAAGGCGCGGTCCACAAAACGAAGGCTCTGTTTGTTCTGTGTGGGACCAAAAACCAAGGCCACAACAGGAGCTGAGAACGGAAAAGGCCACTTCAGAATTTAAAATAAGTAGTTTAATAATTAAGTCATCAGGTCTAGGGTTTTAAAGAAGGCGCGGTCCACAAAACGAAGGCTCTGTTTGTTCTGTGTGGGACCAAAAACCAAGGCCACAACAGGAGCTGAGAACGGAAAAGGCCACTGTAGAATTTAAAATAAGTAGTTTAATTAAGTTTAATCAGGTCTAGGGTTTTAAAACGTTAGAAGGTGGACGCGGCCAACACCAGGAGGCCATTTTTCCCGCCCCAAAGGCCAACGGAGCTGATTATGTTCTGAGAAAGAACGGGTAAAAAGGCCAGTTAGGTTTAGAATTTAAAATAGGTAGTTTAATTAAGTCATCAGGTCTAGGTTTTAAAACGTTAGAAGGTGGACGCGGCCAACACCAGGAGGCCATTTTTCCCGCCCCAAAGGCCAACGGAGCTGATTATGTTCTGAGAAAGAACGGGTAAAAAGGCCAGTTAGGTTTAGAATTTAAAATAGGTAGTTTAATTAAGTCATCAGGTCTAGGTTTTAAAACGTTAGAAGGTGGACGCGGCCAACACCAGGAGGCCATTTTTCCCGCCCCAAGGCCAACGGAGCTGATTATGTTCTGAGAAAGAACGGGTAAAAAGGCCATTTAGGTTTAGACTGTAAATTAGGTAAGTTTAATTAAGTTTTAGTCATCAGGTCTAGGGTTTTAAAACGTTAGAAGGTGGACGCGGCCCACTAAGGCCATTTTTCCCGCCCCAAAGGCCAACGGAGCTGATTATGTTCTGAGAAAGAACGGGTAAAAAGGCCAGTTAGGTTTAGAATTTAAAATAGGTAGTTTAATTAAGTCATCAGGTCTAGGTTTTAAAACGTTAGAAGGTGGACGCGGCCAACACCAGGAGGCCATTTTTCCCGCCCCAAGGCCAACGGAGCTGATTATGTTCTGAGAAAGAACGGGTAAAAAGGCCATTTAGGTTTAGACTGTAAATTAGGTAAGTTTAATTAAGTCATCAGGTCTAGGTTTTAAAACGTTAGAAGGTGGACGCGGCCAACACCAGGAGGCCATTTTTCCCGCCCCAAAGGCCAACGGAGCTGATTATGTTCTGAGAAAGAACGGGTAAAAAGGCCAGTTAGGTTTAGAATTTAAAATAGGTAGTTTAATTAAGTCATCAGGTCTAGGTTTTAAAACGTTAGAAGGTGGACGCGGCCAACACCAGGAGGCCATTTTTCCCGCCCCAAAGGCCAACGGAGCTGATTATGTTCTGAGAAAGAACGGGTAAAAAGGCCAGTTAGGTTTAGAATTTAAAATAGGTAGTTTAATTAAGTCATCAGGTCTAGGTTTTAAAACGTTAGAAGGTGGACGCGGCCAACACCAGGAGGCCATTTTTCCCGCCCCAAGGCCAACGGAGCTGATTATGTTCTGAGAAAGAACGGGTAAAAAGGCCATTTAGGTTTAGACTGTAAATTAGGTAAGTTTAATTAAGTTTTAGTCATCAGGTCTAGGGTTTTAAAACGTTAGAAGGTGGACGCGGCCCACTAAGGCCATTTTTCCCGCCCCAAAGGCCAACGGAGCTGATTATGTTCTGAGAAAGAACGGGTAAAAAGGCCAGTTAGGTTTAGAATTTAAAATAGGTAGTTTAATTAAGTCATCAGGTCTAGGTTTTAAAACGTTAGAAGGTGGACGCGGCCAACACCAGGAGGCCATTTTTCCCGCCCCAAGGCCAACGGAGCTGATTATGTTCTGAGAAAGAACGGGTAAAAAGGCCATTTAGGTTTAGACTGTAAATTAGGTAAGTTTAATTAAGTCATCAGGTCTAGGTTTTAAAACGTTAGAAGGTGGACGCGGCCAACACCAGGAGGCCATTTTTCCCGCCCCAAAGGCCAACGGAGCTGATTATGTTCTGAGAAAGAACGGGTAAAAAGGCCAGTTAGGTTTAGAATTTAAAATAGGTAGTTTAATTAAGTCATCAGGTCTAGGTTTTAAAACGTTAGAAGGTGGACGCGGCCAACACCAGGAGGCCATTTTTCCCGCCCCAAGGCCAACGGAGCTGATTATGTTCTGAGAAAGAACGGGTAAAAAGGCCATTTAGGTTTAGACTGTAAATTAGGTAAGAGTTTAATTATTAGTTAATCATCAGGTCTAGGTTTTAAAACGTTAGAAGGTGGACGCGGCCCATGAGGCCATTTCCCGCCTCCAAAGGCCAACGGAGCTGATTATGATCTGAGAAAGAACAAGTAAAAGGCCATTTAGGTTTAGAATTTAAAATAGGTAAGAGTTTAATTATTAGTTAATCATCAGGTCTAGGTTTTAAAACGTTAGAAGGTGGACGCGGTCCATGAGGCCATTTCTCCCGCCCCCAATGACCTAAACTTAGCATGCTACCTTTAGATGAATTTACCGAATACTACTTTTTTCTTTAAATATTTGATAAAGTTATTCTTTGAATTAACCTTTTTAATATTTTGCCTATTTTACACCCCCATTATAACAAATTTTGGACAAGATTGGTAGTATGCAGATTGTTATTGAAGTTGCTAAACGTAGGAGCTTCCTTTATAAATACACCACTTGTTTTTTATTCAAGTAATTTGACTACAACATTCGTGAAACAAAACTGTTTGTGTTCGGTGTGCTTTCGTTTTGGGATGTATGAAGAGTAATATGATTTTTTTTAAAGGGGGCGATTAACTTTGTAACAATTATTCCATGAAAAATAAGCAAAGTGATTACAACAAACATCAATTCCTGTGTCATGTTTTTTTTATTAAAATGTATACATCGGCCGTTTATTTACCTATTGTAGAATGACATGCCAGTTAAGGTCGTTTCATTGACTATTTCAAGATAGCTCTTTCATATTTCTTTCCATTCTTTGCATATGCCTTGCTGTTCGTCTGTCCATGGTCATGCCGCGGCCGATCGTCCGTTGTTGACATTTTGATCGCCTTGCCACGTCATCACTGAGGGGGAATAGAACGTAACGGGATATATAATAGTAGCTACATTTCGTTTTAATAAAAACTGAAGCATGTGAGTTATATAGTTGATATCGTTGTACGGACGTGATGTGTGGTCGATGCTATACGCAAGGAGGTGGTGGCGTATAGTGTCGATTGGCAAGAGTGTGAGAGTTTATGTTGTGTAGTCTTGTAAGTCTTGTATGTGTTGTCGTGAACTTTATTAATTCAAGCAACAACAAAAAACTACGTACAATAATATGCCTATACACCACATTAAAAAACAACAACAAACAAACATACATTCAATTCGAACACACAGACACGCAACTTCGGCGGCGACGCACATTGTGTTTATTTGATTGAATAAAACCTCGTTATAATATTACCTATTTGTGTTATATAGTTGACATCTACTGGCCTTATATAAAATTCCATCTCACACGGCATCATTCCAGAGCGCCTAGAACTGTACCCACGGAATATGCGCGATATAAGCCTCAGATTGATTGATTGTACGGGTGTGGTGTGTGGCCGATACGCGAGGGTGTGTCGCTTGGCAAGAGTGTGAGAGTTTATGTTGTGTAGTCTTGTGTTGCTGTGAACTCTATCGAATCCAAGCAATTCCCCACATAACACCTACAATAATATGCCTTGTATAATACACCACATAAAAAAAAAGAAAAACAAACATACATTCAATTCGAACACACAGACTACACACTCGTCCGCAGCTTCGGCGGCGACGCACAGACAGGTATACTCTGGACATACAATATAAGATCTTTTATTGCCCACAAAATTAATTACAATAATATATGAAAAAGCGTGGTACAACAACAACAAAAAAGTAAGAACACCCTAAGTACTCCAGACAGGCACGTCCACCACAGTCCATCAGTTACACACGCACACACACACACACACACGCATATATATAGATAGACGGACACACATACACACCTTTATAAAAAAACACAATTACATACACGCACACATCATATGTACACACACACACTCACACACACACGGCTCGGAGAATTACTCATGCACGCCGCGTACACACACACACACACACACGCACACACACACACACACACACACACACTAACAGATGTGTACAAAATGAACACACGCCGCAGGCACCAGTTAAGGGGAGAGAATGCATGAAAAAAAATTGAGCTCTCCTGACGCGAAGAAACCAGTCTCTCCCGCGGTGGCGGTTTGTGATGATTTGATCGATTTTCTTCTGGATTAAAACCTTGTTCTACATTCATATGATGAAGGAAGGATGTATAATATAGCGAGGCCGGTGAGCGGTGTCTCTCTCTTAGACTCTTTCCCGGCCCAGGCCAAATCAATATACGGTAGTTTGAGAAGTGTGACCCGTTGTGACGCGGTGTGTGTGCCGTGTGTGTGTGTTGTTCATCTGGATACTTTACCTGGGATTTATTACCGGTGAAATCTACTTCCAAGGTTGGTTTATTTTTTTTATAACCCGCCAGTGGTAATAACAACATAACACACACACAGCTTCTTTTTTATTTAATTTTTATTTCAAACCCCGGAAATTTCATATTTTTTGTTTTGACACAAATCTTGAATGAGCCGCGCCTTGAGTCGCCTTGTGGTGAGCTCGTTACAAATTATCATGATTACAATTCTAAACCAACAACGTCTCTTTTCTCTGGTGGGAGAGTAGTAGCACTCCGACCGGCCCGGCGGCAGTGGCCTACTTTCGGTTTTGTCGTCCCATTTTCTTAGAAACTGAGAACAAACTTTCCGGCGCATGACAAGAAAACAAAACACCCTCACCATCCATGAGATAATAATAATAATATAGCGGGAGGAGTCACTTTGTGGTGACCGAGGGTTGTCCGAGACGACTATGATATAAACCTCCCTGACTGGTTTTTCTATGCAGCAATATTCTAAAATCCATTCTTACAACAACAACAACAACAACAACAATATTATAGGTCGGCAAGAGTCCTTTTTTTTGTGTGTGAAGAGGCGGCCCCCAAGGGCCGGTCGGTGAAACTGTGTGTGTGGGTACACTGGCATTCGTTCTTCGAAGTCATCATTAATCTTCTTTTGTTGTGGAAGCTTGTCTGTCTATACCGTGTGTGTGTGTGTGTGTGTGTGTTTTACCGTACAATAACTGTTTTTTTGGCTTCTTTTCCCTCTCTCTCTCTCTTGATTGTTTTTTTTTTTTTGCAGTCAGATTTGACTTTGTTTGTATTAACGGTGGGGTCCTTCGCTTCGTTGTTTGTTTGTTTTCTTTGAAATTTTTTCAGTCAGATTTTACAGTAATAGTCTGATTCAAACCCAAATTTTGAAAAACTTTGTTTTGTTAGAACATTTTCTTGTATACATAAAAAGTCACGCTGAAACCCCGTAATGTCTTGGTTAGAAAATGTGTCTTCATCGGCTCAAAATTTCATTGTAATCTATAGCGAGGGTTCTTCTGGGCTTTTCAACATGGCCAAATTTGATCTCAGGCGGTGTAGGAATAGTGAAAATATAAGAGGACCATAGAACAAAGAATTTCCCACTTGGGCTATAACATAGTCTTAAAAAACAGTAATGTCTCGTCTTTGTGTGTGTGTGTGTGTGTAAAAAAGAGAGATTCGTTGGAAACCAAACAGATTTAGACAACTATGCCCCGCGTGATTCAATGGAAGTAACCCCTCTCTCTCTCTCTCAGGCTGTACATTTGGTCAAAGAGAGGCAACCACAGTTCTCATAACGGTGATGTCAACAGGCCTCTCTCTGCGCGCGCGTGTGTGTGTGTGTGTGTGTAAAGAATAGATATTCGTTGGACACCAAACAGATTTAAAAAAAAAAGAGTAGCTAAAAAAAAAACCCACACAATTTTTCATATTATGTGTATAAGCAGCAACACAAACTAATTCTCCGCTAATTCTCTGCCCCGCGTGATCCAATGAAAGTAACCTCTCTCTCTCTCTCTCTCGGGCTGTACATGTGGTCAAAGGGAGACAACCACAGTTCTCATAACGGTGATAACAACAGTTCTCTCTCTCTGCGCGCGCGTGAGTGTGTTTATACGAGAAAGGTTTTTACATCCGCCAAAATGGTTTTCTTACACAAAGGACAACGTGAAAAGTTATTGCCGCACTCCACACAGTAATGAAAATGTCCACAGGGAAGAAAAGTTAGAGATCGGGGGGTTCCAAAACAACACTGACAAAGTTCTCCTCGCTTCAGACGCTTGTTTTCTGACAAGACCATTAAATACTTTGTAGCGGCAGCATCGGAAGAAATTAGTGGCTCGTTTGTCGTAGAGCTGACTTTATTTTCTGTAGTAGAAACATCTTTATTTGTAGAAATTCGCTGCGATGACGGCAGAGTCTCGCTGGCGCTGGTATTAGTGTCTTCTTGGTTTGTTGCGGCTTCGACGGCTAACATCAACTTTTGTATGTTAATGGTTTCGTTGTTTTGGAGGAAGTGTTTAGCTGCAGCGAGCACGTGTTCCCGAGAATAACCGAATTGTGAATGTAAAACTTCAAAATAGGGTTGTTGGGTTATGTGCAGGTTTAACTCATCCACCCGCGGCGACGATGAGAGCCGCGGCGGCAAGACACCAGCATTCCCTTCCATTTGTCAAAAAACCTCAAAGGAGGGTAGCATAAAAAATAAAGTGTGGGTTCGCCGGCCACCACGTGATGATCAGTAGTATTATAAGAGACCCACTGCAGCAGAACTGAACAAAGTCGACCTCCCACTATACTAGCTATTTATGACACTTTCCGGATAGGGAGAGAAAATGAAGCGCGCTGGTAATTATTGGCAGCAGCAACGACTAAACAGAAATAACCTACGGCGGGTTGTTCAGTTTTTACAAAAGTGGTCTCCAGCAAAGTTCTTATCCCTCCAACAGCTTACTCTAAAACTGACAACATTAATCCATCTTTTTTACTACGACGAGCTTGTAGTATTGCAACCTCACTATGATCGAAGACTATGCGTTGTGACCTACACAAAGGCGTACTTGAAACGAACAAAGTCTATTCGTCAGAAAGGAGAAACTCATCTACTAATAAGTTACAAAAAACCTCACCAAAGTGTTTCGCGAAATACTCTCAAACGTTGGACAAAACAAACTGTAACACTCGCAACAACGCAGCGTCGACCATCTCCAAAACTCAAGCGATGATTGTAAGAGGAGCGGCCCCTCCAGTTTTTTGTTGTATTGTTTGTTGTCTGTACTCTTTTGGTTTGTTCCGAGTGAGTCTGCCCTAGTCTATGTGCCGGTTGAGTCTGCTCTGCCGTTCATATAAAGGCTACAGTCAATGGTCATTCATCACCACACACACACCATCGTCGACTGAGTAGGAAGGTTTAAAACTAAATCGTGCTGACATAATGAATTTACACGCTAGCCTGCAAGCGACGCTACACTGGCCTTTACCGCTCAGGTTGAATCCACCAACGACGTATCACGCGGCAGTTTGTCCTTCGAGCTTTGATCCAATCATGGAATGTCCGATTGTAGTGCGCGTGTTAAAAAATAAAAGCGCCGGCATACAGAAATGTATAATTTGCGTAAAAGAATGGATGGTCCCTTCACGCCAAACGCTCGTTCTTTCGAGGGAGGGAGTTTCTTTCGATACAGTGTCCTCATACAGGCCACTATGCTTGTTAACGAACGAATGTACGAACACTGCTTCAGAGGTGATCCTCCCTCTGTTACGAACTCAAATTTTGAAAAATAGCCCGACATCCAACCACGTCATGGCAGCGGCGTCGGATGCCGGTGTGCATTTTAACGTGTTCTTCTTCGGCCTGGGAACGAACGAAAGTTTACTGGTGCGATGGAAAGAATATTTGTCTGCTGCCTTGGACAGCAGTAATAATAATAATAGCAACAAAACCACCGTAAGTATTCGATTGTACAACTTTGTGGACGCGGCGGCCGGCGGCGGCGGTCAGGAGCTGCATCGAGAGGCCCATCCTGGACTGTTCGTATCAGAACTACCATTCGGGGCGTTAGTCGAAAACTGTTCTTGCTCCACCGAGCGAAAAAAAATGAAAAATATGATGATACGATATCATGACGTTCTCTGCGAAGACAAGAGGATGAACCCTGAAGAAGAGCAGCATTCGCCTTACGATTGTGCGGTGACAAAGATCAAAGGGAAGGTCGTTCCATTCAAGGACTCTGAGTGGACGAATAACGAAAACTATTATCTTACTTTCAAAGGAGTATCCGACAGAGATGTTTTGAGGACTTTACGGGGATCGTCGACATTGCCCTACACTCTAAAACCGTGTAGAACGGCGTTAAATGAGAAGAAAACTGATACGGTGGCGGCATTGGCGATAAAATCGCGAGTAAACGAGTTGGAACGACATACGGTCTGTAAAGTGTGCCTCAAGAATCAAGCCCGCGTACTATTGCTTCCGTGCCAACATCTTGGCTTGTGCATTACGTGCTTCGAAACGCTCCGCGTCCGCCAGAATACCTGGGCGTGCCCTTTCTGTAGGCATACAGTAACGAATCACGTGTCACCGGTATTCCGAGTCTAGAAGAGCAATCAAGACAGCACTGATACGGCTAGGGTACAATCAAGTATGTTGCGATACGTAAAAGCTCGCCATCAAAAAAAGATGTATAATTACTACGTGGGATATCAACGGGGGATTAGTGGGAATTTTGCGTGTATGTTCCAATGTACGCAAGTATTCGGAATATCGTACTCTGCAGTTGATAAGTCTATGGATATGCCGACTGATGATGATCGGGACGAACTCAGACGTCGCAAGTTCAATCACACTGTTCGTCATTTTTTAACATCTAATCAAGACGACGAAAAGTATTGTTCGGATTGTCACGGAAAAAAGTTGGTAAAGGAAAGTCAGGAAGAAGATTTTCAAATCGGTGACCGCATCCACCATTTTTTAGTAATGAGTGACTACACTCGCCGAGTAAGTGACGCGTGGAATATATATAAGCATTGTTCGCGACTTACAGCGCATCTAGAATGGGAGTGGTGTCTTGACGGCGAATATCCAACACCTCAGTATTTTATTGAAATTGGTTTGACCGGCGCTGCATTCATTCTATGTAATATTCGACCTCTAGTAGCGAACGAGGATGATAATGATGAAATTAATAAAACAGCCAAACAACTAAGCGAAATAGATATCTGCAATTTCTTCTACAACAACCCTTGTCGTCTTTCCCGCCACGAAGCTACACGGTGTATTCGCTCGCCCATTAGACCCGAATTTTTCACCAGCGACGATTCTGACTGGTGGTGGTAACAGCTGGCAACATCATACCGGATGCCGATCTGTGAGAGACTAATAATTATGACCCTACACCACAAAATAAGTCGCATGTCACCTTTTACATAATTTTCATAATTTTTTTTACATTTTCATAAAGAGTTGTTTATGTTCTATCCAGTGGTGAAAACCATTTTAGAAAAGAGAGCGAAAACTTTGAGTTATGTGACTTAAGGGTGACCCTCACAACACTTCCCGGGGACTTATATTAAGCCTACCGCAGAACCGCGGCAAGGTGACATGCGACTCATTACGTGATAGAGGGTCACAATTATAATGTTGCGATACGTAAAAGCTCGCCATCGAAGAAGGATGTATAATTACTACGTGGGATGTGAACAGCAAATTAGGGGAAATTTTGCATGTATGTTCCAATGTACGCAAGTATTCGGAATATCGTACTCTGCAGCCGATAAGTCTATTACTCTGCCGATTGATGATGATCTGGACGAAATCAGAGATCGCGAGTACATTCACACCGTTCGTCATTTTTTAATATCTAATCAAGACGACGAAAAGTATTGTTCGGATTGTCACGGGAAAAGGTCGACCGCGAAGGACGCGGGAAGCCAGGAGGATGAAGAAGATTTTCAAATCGGTGACCGAGCGCACCATTTTTTAGTAATAAGTGATTACACTCGCCGTTTAAGTAACGCGTGGAATATATATAAGCATTGTTCGCGACTTACACCGCATCTAGAATGGGAGTGGCGTCTTGAAAAATATCCAACACCTCAGTATTATATTGAAATTGGTTTGACAGGCGCTGCTTTGATTCTATGCAATATTCGACCTCTTGTAGCAATAAAGAAAAATATTGAGGATGAAATAAAAGAAACAGCAAAACGACTTAGCGAAATAGATATCTTTAAATTCTATTATAACGGCTGTAATCGTCTTTCCCGCCCGGAGGGGGCCCGGTGTATTCGCTCGCCCATTATACCCGAGTTTCTCACCAGCGACGCTTTTGACTGGTGATAACGGCTGGGAACATCATACCGGATGCCGGTTTTGTGAGAGACTAATTATTATAATGTTGCGATACGTAAAAGCTCGCCATCAAAAAAAGATGTATAATTACAACATGGAATGCGAACAGGAAAGTAGGGGAAATTTTGCGTGTATGTTTCAATGTACGCAAGTATTCGGAATATCGTACTCTGCAGTTGATAGGTCTTTTACTCAACAGAATGATGATGATCTGGACGAACTCAAAGATTTTGAGTCCATTCACACCGTTCGTCATTTTTTAACACCTAATCAAAACGGCGAAAAGTATTGTCCGGATTGTCACGGGAAAAAGTCGGTGAAGGACGCGGGAAGCCAGGAAGATTTTCAAATCGTCGACCGCGCGCACCATTTCTTAGTAATAAGTGATTACACTCACCGTTTAAGTGACGCGTGGGATATATATAAGCATTGTTCGCGACTTACAGCGCATCTAGAATGGGATTGGTGTCTGGACGAGAATTTTCCAACACCCCGGTTTTATATTGAAATTGGTTTGACCGGCGCTGCTTTGATTCTATGCAATATTCGACCTCTTGTAGTAAAAAAAGGAGATGAAGATGAAATAAAAGAAACAGCAAAACGACTTAGCGAAATAGATCTCTTTAGATTCTACTACGACGGGTCTTGTCGTCTTTCCCGCCGGCAAGTGTCGTGGTGTATTCACTCGCCTATCCATACCCGAGTTTCTCACCAGCGACCATTTTGACTGGTCGGATAGTAGCTGGCAACATCACTGTACCGGACGTGGAAGACTGAGATTGAGTATTACAATGACTGACGTTGGTTCTTCCCCCGTTTCCCGTCAAAACAAACGACTGACCTATTCTGATTTGGGTATTATTATTGCCAAGGCGAAACGTGCTGACATGGCCGTAATGACACAGAGGGTGGCCAGTTTTGAGGGGAAGTGGAATAAGAACTATATACAGACTTCTTATATGATCGCAGACGCCGGCTTATACTACGCAGGATATGGGGATTGCGTTCGGTGCTTTTTTTGTGGGGGGGGTTTGAAAAACTGGGAAGCGCCGGACGACCCGTGGATAGAGCACGCCCGCCATTTCCCCAAGTGTACGTACATCCGTGCGCGTAAAGGACATAGGTTTGTCGAATTGGTTCAGATGAAGAATAAAGCCGGGGAACAATTCTCTTTGAAAGATATTGAAACGGCTATGCTAGATAGAGATGATTGGAAGGAAATGAGTACACTCGGCGCCACCACCAGTAACAGTCCTACCACTACATCAGATGAGACGCCGCTAAGTATTGATCAGTTAGAAGTAGAAAACGAAGAACTTAAGACGCGACGGATCTGCAAGATCTGCATGGATAAAAACAGCTGTGTGGTGTTTTTGCCTTGTGGCCACCTTGCAGTCTGTTTTGGGTGTGCCGTTGTCCTTACACATTGCCCAATCTGCCGGGATCCGATCAGAGGATCCGTTATTGCCCAGATCGTGAACTAGCCGCCGTGTTGCTAACCTTCTGCACCGCTCCTGCCCGGAAAGTCGTTTCTGAGTGTGAATAAGCCCGCCTCTTACTCTTTGTATCATTACCCTGCTGCTGCTGCTGCTGCTGCTGGTGCAAATATAATGCGGCGGTACATGAACGCTCGCTATCTGAAAAAGATTTATAAACACCAACATCCTGGCCAGGAAGTCAAAGGCAACTTTTTGAGTATGTTCCAATGTTCCCAGATAGAAGGAACTTCGTACTCAGCACACGATATGTACATGGACGACTGGGCTCGCGATGAAAAACTTCGAAATTACCTGTATATTCACACTATCCTTCATTATTTGACATCTAATGATCCGCAAGATGAAAATTATTGTTCTGTTTGTCACGGGAAAGGAGACGTAGTGGAACATTTTCAAATCACCAATAAAGCTCGTAATCTTCTATTGATGACAGACTATGCTGACCGCTTCGACCGTATTCGATACCAGTATAACCATTGTTCGAGGCTGGATGCCGATCTTCGGTGGAACTGGATCATTGAAAATTATCCAACACCTCGATATAATTTAGAAATCGGTTTGACCGGCGCTTCATCGATTGTTTGTAGAATTCAACCTCGTGTTATGGAAGATGAGGAAATGCAAGAAATTGCAAAAGAACTTAGCCAAAATAGGAATCTGCGTCCATACACCTGCATTTCCCCCTCATACGTTGATATTTACTTGACTGAGTATGACGACTTTTATGACTGACTGCGGTTGTACACGGAAGGGTCCGTGAAACTTCTCTTCGAGATGCGGGGTGGGAAAATATTATGTTTGCATGCACAATTTCGTGTTTTTTTTCTTCATTTTATTATTTTTGTTGTATATAATTGATACTAGTAAATAAATAAAATAAAAAATCTGAACATCGTGTTATGTCTGTGTGTGACAAAGGGATAGAGAAAGAGAGGGTGCGTGCGTGTGCGTGTGTGTGTGTGCGTGTGTGTGTGTGTGCGTCAGTGTATATATGTTCGAGCGAGAGAGAGAGAGTAGAGAGGGTATGTGTGTGTGCTTCAAAATGCGATCAATGGGAAGCAATTCATCATAAATGGTTATGTAGAAATGTTAAGTTACTTCCCTTGATGTTTTGCGTATACGGCCGCGCATGTGTGTGTGTGTGTGTGTGTGTGTGTGTGTGTGTGTGCGTGTGTGTCAGTGTATATGTGTTCGAGCGAGAGAGAGAGAGAGAGAGAGAGGGTATGTGTGTTAGTAAGTGTGTGGGTGTGTGTTAGTGAGTGTGTACCAAATGGTGATCTTGGATCATACATAACAAACACGTCATGTGCTACGCACACACACACACACACACGCACACATACACACACACACACACATACGCACGTAATGCACACACATACAAACACACTTACACACAAATACAGACAAGTCTTGTTATTGGTTTTTTTTTCTTTTATTTATTGACACGCCATTAAAATGCACAACAAATACACATCTATAGATAGCTCAGGTGGTAGAGCACTGGACTTGTAATCGAAAGGTCGCTGGTTCGAATCCGGGTTGGGACGGGGGACACGGGTCAACCTTATGTGCAGACCCCCCCCTCCCCGTGTCACCACAATGGCATGTTAAAGATCTTGGTCATTCTACCATAAGTGCAGATGGCTGATACCACCTAAACACGCATACGTTAAAAAAGCCGTCAGGTCATTTCCTCCACCGTGAGGGCAGCAGAAGAAGAAGAAGGAGAAGAAGATGATGTCTCCGCACAAGGTCAGTTTAGGTGTCCGTCCGGAGATTTCCACCACAAGTTTTATTTACACAAATGTAGACACGAGGGGTACGTTTAGTGTTTCAATTTGTTTAATGTTAGTCTAAACAGACCCCAGAGAGAGACAGCACGATTCTGACCACGGCCGCTCTGTCACTCTCACACAGGCTGTCTAGTATAGCCCGGTTGGTAAACAGCAGCTTCCCGTCCAACACACCAGCGGCGTATGACTGCTCGCAGGTCTCTTTTATACCACGCATCGCGGCCTGATACTCTCCAGGCAGTACATAGAATAGGTTGTTCTTCCTGCGACTGTCATCCGCAGAAAAGACGCGCATCTTCTCCCTCAGCACGCTCCTGGTCCGTATCACGTTGCACCCTCCGAGCAGCACCAGAGCATACCCGTCAGCCTCCTTGTATTTGCTGTGCCGTAACCTTGTACAGGCCCTGAAGCATCCCGCGACAGTAGCCGGTTGCGTGTTTCCGGCCGTTATCTCAGAGACGTGCAAAGACAAAAAGACTGGTTTTGCGTCCTCAGACGCAGCCTCCTTCACCTGGTGCCCGTGCTTGTAGACATACGCGGCCAGTTCAGACTCGTCCGGCTCTGTCACCTTCAGCACGGCACACCCCACCCTCGGGTGGTTGTCTCCGGGGTGCATCTTGGTCTGAATGGGCCGGTTAATGACCAGGTGGTTGTCAAAAGTAGCCTTCAGATACTCCTTGTCGCAAATAGCCAGCAGACGGGCTGCTTCTGTCTGCTTGTGGGCCAGTTCTTCGTCTTCTAGCTTGATCTCGGTCTCGACGGCATTACTCTCAGCCTGCAGGCGCGACAACTTCTCCTTTTTGGTCTCGATCCGTGACACTACCAGCTCCATCTCGGTCTCGATCAGCTTTCGCTTGACGGCACCATGTCCGGCAGTCAGGTACCCCTTGAGAGACTCGTCGGCGGGTGCGGCGACCGTAGCCTCAAAGGTCTTCTTGCCGACTTGTTCTGCGTGGGCTGCTGCTCGTCCGTTCAGAAAGTACTCGAAGCACCTGGACATCAGATCACCCATAGATCGAGCAACCGGAGAGGTGCAGTTGCTCAGCGCCTTGCAAATGTTGCCTTTACGAACAGCCACCAGGGCGTTACCAGCCGGTCTGTAGGTCAGAGGATTGTAGATGAAGCTGTCGGGAACGTCCGGCAGAGTCTCGGCGTTGATCATCTGAGGGGCTGCGTCGTCGTACAGACGGATGTTTTCTGGGTCAATGGCGGACATGCGTTTCATCTGTCTTGTGGCGTTGGTCACGTCTACGATAAACCCGAGATCTTTCATCGCATCCACAGACAGCAACAAAAAAGCATTATCTGCCTTGTCGCTGGTGCGACCCGCAAAGGCATATAGCCACTCCACGATTGGTATGCAATCTTTTTCCTTCTCGGTCAGGTTCAACTCAGCCACGATTTTGTTCGAAATAGCCCGCCATACGAATTCTTCCTCATCACCCAAACCACCTCTAAAAGTAACGGCCGATTTTACCTCAACAGATTTTAAAACCCATCCAAAAGCACCCTTTAGGTCGTCTTCATACACCTGGTACCGTTCTCCAACAAATATCCTAACGCCCCCTGGGACATCTGGCGTTAGAGATGCCTTGGTTATCTTTGGGGATAGATCCATCACTTCCCGCACGGCCACGAGTGCCAGTTCGGGTGGTACGCACATGAAGGTTTTCCCTTTGCCTCCCGGCCGTATATCAACCCGTTTTCTGGGCCCGGACGTAGCCACTCCGGGAGATACCCCAGCAAAACGCGCCAGCTCCATGTTTTTTGATTGTACACGATCCATAATAATTGTAGCAGTTCTATTTATGAAGAGGCTATATCGTGTAAGTGACAAAATGAAGGTCTTACCTTGGCTAATATAGGGGGCTCGATATCACGTGACTACAACAGACCCCGGGCTGATGCAACAGACTCCGGTCTGATACTCCTCTGCTGCTGATAGTACTCCCGCTTGCTACGGTCTGCCGCGACCCCACGGTTAATCGCTAGGGATGCAGCTCCCTGTCAGGTTTGTAAAGCTAATAGTATGGAATCTTTTTCCTTCTCGGTCAGGTTTAACTCAACCGTGACTTTTTGCCCGAAGTAGTAGCCACAGAGATTGCGTTGGATGATGAGGTAGGATTTTCGCCTGCCAAACGAATTCTTCCTCACGACCTAAACCACCTCTAAAAAGTAACGGCCGCGAAGTTTATCTCACTAGTTGCAGACACCACCAGCTTCATTACCAGAGCTGGACTCCAAGTTTAACATTGGCGAACGACAAGAAGAAGAAGACTAGTTGCAGACCTCGGGCTGATACTACATACTTTTGGACCAATCGTTGCACGGGATCTGCTGTAGTCCGTGATAGCGAGCCCTATAGTCGTTCGTGCCGTCCTACGCAATTAACTCATTCATGCTTCCTCTTTTCCTCCGTTCTCGCTATCAATTCGTTGTCGTTTTTATGCGGAGGACATGACGTGTCATCATCATCATCATCATCATCATCATCATCATCATCAACAGCAACAGAATTATTGACACGGTTTTTCAAGTATTTCAATCAGATCTACGTCGGTAAATATTTGAAAACTCTGAAGCAATACGAACAACTCATCCATGAAAATCTCACCATACTCTTCCGCTTCCCGATTGTTTGGATACAACAGAGGTTGAAAATCGATCAATCGTTCCACTCCACGATTGGTATGGAATCTTTTTCCTTCTCGGTCAGGTTTAACTCAACCGTGACTTTTTGCCCGAAGTAGTAGCCACAGAGATTGCGTTGGATGATGAGGTAGATTTTCTTCTGCCAAACGAATTCTTCCTCACCACCTAAACCACCTCTAAAAAGTAACGGCCGTGAAGTTTATCTCACTAGTGCAGACCTCGGGCTGATACTACATACTTTTGGACCAATCGTTGCACGGGATCTGCTGTAGTCCGTGATAGCGAGCCCTATAGTCGCAGCAACAGAATTATTGACACGGTTTTTTTCCCAAGTATTTCAATCAGATCTACTTCAGTAAATATTTGAAAACTCTGAAGCTATACGAACAACTCATCCATGAAAATCTCACCATACTCTTCCGCTTCCTGATTGTTTGGATCGTCTCTCTTATCTTGAATCGAACAAATAGTATTGTCATCATTTTCACGAGTTTTCATTCACAAGCACCTGGGAAATAAATCTCATGTTCCCCGGGGAATAAATCCCCGGTTACCATAGTTGCAGGAAGCCCTATTACATGGATAATCAAAAGCAAACCCAATAGAAACGCTCGAGGATTCTTCGGCTCTTTTCATTGGCGTTTCCCCAGACCTAAACAGACGACACTGCTTCGCCAAGTTCCAAATACGAACTGGCAAATGTAAACAAAAAACAAAACTACCTCATCAAAGGTCATACATTTATGCTTTATCGCAAACAAATGAAACCTATCGATATGTTTTATCTTCTCACAATGTCATGGAGTGCGTGTATCTCTTTGGAGAAACACGAACGTCAAGTTTTAAGTCAAACCAATTGACCCCTGACACACACATTTTGACCCGTGCACAAGACCTTGTATCGATAAACTAAGTGCAAATAAAAAAAATAATAATAAAAAAGCAAAGAACATAGCAACAAGAAATGAAGACATCTGACAAAGCCGAGCAAGCAGAATGACAAGTCTAATGAAAAACAGAGAGGCAATGAGAAACAAGATCGCGATTATCTTTCCTTCGCGGCACGACGCAAATCGTTTGTGTCCTTTGACCCAATTCGTGCAGTGCTGCACGATGCAAATCTTCTGTGACCTTTGACTCAACGTAGCTTCAATATTCGATTACTAATATTTACCACTGAAAACCGAGGGGTGGAATACCGAGAGGGGCAGGGTGGTAGGGCGATGGTGAAATGTAATGAAGAGACACGTGTAGCAATAAGAGAAAACCGATTCTGCAATAACACAAACAAGAACAAAAAACCCAACACTGACCTATATGAATATTTAATCAATAATATGATCGTCTGCATTGCAGGTGTGCAAGTGAAGGGTTGGCGGGGGGGGGGGTAACTTGATCATTAATTTGTGTGTGTCAGTGTTTGTGTTCATGGACTGATTGTGAGGGAGGGGGAGGGTGGGGTGGGGTGTGTTTCAGGTTTTGGTGTGGGTATGAAACGAGCTAAACAATACCCAGACCACAAAATCTTGGAGGCAAAAAACACTCGCCGTCGCATCATTTTGTCCGCACAATATTATATGCACCAACAACCGGAAAGAAAGGTGACAATGGAAAAAGACTCATCTTTGCTTCCTGCGATTCCTTGCCCCCGACTCGAACGTCGCACGATAATCCACATAACAGATCTGTTGTGAGATGGTCAACGCTGACTGTGCAAGCAAATCACCTCGTTTGAAATGCGACAATCCCATCGCTCGAATGCAACATGTGGGCACTATCGTCTCAAAGGCGCTTACTGTTGGTTTCACACACCACTCTGTAGTCGGAACTTACAGAACTTCGCATCCCCAAACCTGACATACTTGTCTCAACATTATAAACTCAAATCACACACAGTAAGTTGCTTTCGCACGCCAGCTTTATGAACAACGTGCTGGGGCCCCGAACATGCATTATAATAACAGAACTCGCGTGTCAAACCATGGCTCCCTGTGTTGATTTTTCACTTAATGTTGAACCACCAAAATGATGACAAAAACGATGTTTGATGGTTTGTTGCCAGACTAGCTTTTTTTGTCGGTCCTCGGGGGGCATATCGACTTTTGTTTCATATTTATTGACCGCGGCCTTCGGCCTTGGTCAATAAATATGAAACAAAAGACGATATGCTCCCCCTCGGACCGACAAAAAAGCTGGTCTGTCAACAACCCATCAAACATCTTATAGTGTTTGCAGCATCAGAACAATGTCTAAGAACGAGATTCAATTCTTCACAGACCTTATCCGTCGTAGTGTCACATTTTCAAAGGACACGCGTTTTGGAGCGTTTTAAGTGTCTGTCGAACTGCAATTATTCGCTGGATTTTGGCGGAGAAGCGCTGTTCTTTTGTTCCCTCTCTTCCCCGAAGGTAGCGCTAGCGTTTCTAAAGGGGCCGTTCTGCATAGGGTGGAAACCATTGACTGTAGTCACCGATTTCATTTTGTAACGAAATGACGGATCAGAGGGGGGAATATTTTTGTAATAATTCGCGACCGTTTTGAAAGAATTCGAGCACAACATTTTTCGTGCGCCGGATTGTAAATACCGACGACAGTCTTGATAGGTTTTCTGCGCTAGATGAGAGTGTGTGTTTGTTTGTGTGTGTGCGTCAGTGTGTATGTGTGTGTGAGAGAGAGAGAGAGAGAGAGAGAGAGAGAGAGAGAGAGAGAGAGAGAGAGAGAGAGAGAGAGAGAGTATGTGTGTATGCTTAGAACGACTCAAAATGCGATTAATGGGAAGCAATTCATCATAAATGGTTATGTAGAAATGTTTAGTTATTACTTCCCTTAATCTTTGTTTGCGTATACGGGCCGCGTGTGTATACAGTGTGTATGTGTGTGAGTGTGTGAGCGCGTGTTTGTGAGTGTGCGTTTATGAGTGTGCGTTCATGAGTGCGTGTTTGTGCGTGAGTGCGTATGTGTGTGTGTGTGTGTGTGTGTATGTGTGTGTGTACGAAAAAAACGGAGAGAGAGAGAGAGAAAGAGGTTATTGTGCATTATTATACACACACGCTCATACATACATGCACGCGCGCACACACCTACACGCTCATACATGCGACAACACATCCAATATATTGTAAAATGACAAAAAGAGAAGAAACAATAAACGCTTTTCAACACATTTATTTTCAATACCAAAAACAACAACAACACACACACAAAAAACCATTGTGAGGATTATATATGTTACATGTATTATTATAACTTTTTGAGGTGAAGAAGAATTGTTGACTTTTTTTTTGAAAGTATGGATTATACATTATTCGACTGAACATCTAGAAGAAGAAGAAGAATCGTGGGTTTATTACAGTTTGATTTGAATTTCTTGCTTTTTTAGAGAGTCGTCAATCATTTTGGAAATCACTTCCTTTTCTCGAGGTTTAGACGCCTGTACCAGATTACAACCCCCGGCCTGACCATTAACTTGTTGTGATTCTCCTCCCCGCGTTACTCTTTCTTCTTCGTTTTCCTCCTCTTCTTCCATACGTACGGCGGTATTGTCACGTTTTTGTGCCGGTTGGGAGACTTTCGACAAGATGTCGTTCTTCAGCTCGCGAGAAAATTTTCCCAAAAGATCCACGAGTTCGACCTTTGTGATTCCCGAATCGATAGGTTGCTGCGCTGGTGATGGTGGTGGTGGTTGTTTATTACCGCGCATATCCACCGCCACAGCGTCATTTTTTTGGAGAATCATTTGTCGTATTTCATTCAAGGCTGTTCCCACCGAGTCGGTTTTCCGTGCCTTTTTTTTGTTAGAGGGCGAATAATCGTCGTCATCGTTGTTGTCAGGCTCAGAATCGACGGCGGGTCGCCAGTCATCTTCTTCATCTTCTTTGGATCTCTTCGTCGCGTATTTTCTACCTGTGACGGCGGAGGATTTATAACGATCTAACCCAGATCGCCGCTGCGTGGTAAATTGATCAATTTGAAACTGCAAGAGGTCTAATTGTTGTTTCTGCTGGTTTTGAGAAGTGAGTAGGTGTAAATATTTTTCCAACGGCACCGAGATGCACTCTGCTGATGATGCCTGATGATAGGATGAAACACCAACGCCGTTACTAGTGTTGTTGTTGTTCATTTCTTGTCCGCGTCGCCTACTGGCTTGAATAAAATCAGAATTGAAACTTACGTTGTGGTAATCTGTCTGTAACTGCTTCTTTCTCAACCAAGAATCGTCTGCTTGCAAAGCGTACAGTAAATCAACCAGAATATCCTCAACCGGCGGCGGTGGTGAATTTTTTAAGAATTCTGCTGGTTTTACTGAACAAAACGAAATCTCGCGAACGATAGCTTCTGGTATGTGATTCTGACTCCTTGCCTTGTCTAATAAGGTTTTGAAGTTTTCTGAGTAAAACACGGACGTATTTCTCCTGGCTCCGAGCGTGACCAACGATACCTCCACAAGAAACTGATTAGTCCCCTTTTGGGAATTTTGGGTCGTTATGGAAAGTTGAGGATAGATAAGCTGCAACAAAGTCAAATAATGTATTCGCGTTAACACGCCGTCCTTTTGATACCGCAGTTCGTTGTACTTGACAGTTAATATCTTCAATGTATCCACCAAACTTTCACAACAAATAACCCCGAAAATATAAAGGATTTTTTCCCGATGTAGTCGTATAAAACGTGTATGTCCTACTGTGCGACTGGCTCGATGAGCGATTTTGACCGGAACGCTTTCCTTTATACCTTTCAAATCGCTCGGTGTGAGTCGATAATGTTCTTCACCCTCGATTTGAAGATCGGCACCAACACCTAGAAAGTAGATCGGGGGTGGTGGGTCTTTTCGCATGTATTACTATGTTGTGAGAAATGTAATATGCCTTTCAATTATATTTACTGCGGGTGTAAACGTCGCTTTAAGTAAATCTGTTGTAGCGCTGAGTGTATCTAGCAACAGTTCGGTACCTGGCAAAGATTTGGTGGGATCGAATAGATCGTAAGCCGTTGCTTCGGTATAATCGGGTAAAATAGACGTGTTTTTATGATGGGTTGACCACGGAATCAGCTGTTGGACCTCCTTGTCAATGGCCGTGATTCGAAACCCCGATAGGAGATCGTATCTCGAGTAAGATGAAAATGTCGTCACGCTATGCTCGGGCGAGAGCTGAGTGTGCTTGGCTCTTATCAAGGTGGAACCGTTAAAACCCCATAAAATGATTTCTCCACAAAATCTTTTATAAAACAACGAATCGCAAATTGGTGATTTTACGTAACCGAATAAATGCAGCATCTTTTACAAATAAAATCGCACCCGATCATTCACGGTCATCTCCGCCGTCGGCGCAACACCGCTTCCCTCACCACGGGTCGCGGAGGTACTACTGCTGTGGTGCTCTTTTGGTGCTAGGGGTTTTGTTGTTATCTGTGGGGCCTTTTTACTTTCTAAGGCCTTTCGTATGATCGCTTGCTGATTTTCCTGATCTTTCTTGTTCATTGTCGCAAGGTTCGCTCAGATAAAGGTTTTTAGAGGTGAACAAGATTTGGTTCAAGTACTGTTTTTGGTCGTTTCTAATACAACTCGAACAATTACATACCAAAGAAATTTGACATCCAGGGCATAACAGCTTTTGTACCCGATATTCTCTCGCCAACGCTAATCTTTGATTTCTACAGCCTCTGATTGTTTCCTCGTACTGATGCGATACAATGGCCGGGGTTTTATTCAAAAGTCTTTCCACGCACGTCTCTTCTTCCTCTTTTTTAACCCCGCAGCCACATTTTTGACAGGATTGTCTCAGAAAATATCTAGCATCCTCCCAGTGACATAATTCGGTAGGGTTTTTTTTTTCATGATCAACCATTTCGTAACAACGTCGAGAAGAAAAACAAGGAGAAAAGATCGGTAGTTTTTCCGGTCTCAACAATTTTTGAATACGAAACACGGAACTGGCTACGACATAAAAATTACAAACAAAAGAGCTCCCATTATCGAGCAATCGTATATCTACCAAAGGAAATGACTCGATACGATCGGAGCCGCATCTACTACACACGTAATTGGGACCATTCACAACAAATCCGGCCTTTCTCGACTTGGAAAAGTTACTGTTTTTATTGAAACATGATTTACAACGGACGAGCAGAGTTTTATCGATGAAATTATTTATTGAGGTGAGTGGAACACATTTGGCTTTGCAAACGGGTACGTTCGGGATGAGGAACGTGTGGAAAAGTAACGTCATGTGTTTCGCCTGGTTTAAAACATCGAGCGTCGATAAACACGTAGTCCGCATATCTTGTAGCGCGAAGAGGCATTGTTCTATCAAGTCAGAATCGTTTTCTGGGCTGAGCGAGGGAATGAAGGGTTTGATCGATCGCGGTTCGTATCGAATGTTAAGCTTTCGTAGTGCCGTTCTGATTGAGTTCAGTTGTCGTGGAACAATGCAGATGTTGTCTGGGTCAAATGCTCGTTTGACTGACACTTCTTCCTGGGAGGAAGGCGTTCCCACCAAAGGTTGTTGTTGTTGTTGTTGTTTTTGAACGAGAGATTCTACAAATGTGTCAGCGGTTAAGGTACGATGATGAATGAAGGATAGAGCGAGGAATCTATGTGAAAAATCATATTTCTGGAACCAGCGGAGACAATTAGGGGTGCTATCATCGCTGGTTTCAGCTAACCAATACAATTCTAACTTTGTCGTATGTGGGGGAAAAAGAACCAATAACAAAATCCACACGGCAGGATCAGCGAAACCAGTCGGATAGTTGATCAGCGGAGTATGAGCTAAGGCTTGTACGCCGTGTAATAAGATATCGAATCGTTCTGCCAACGAGACAGAGCCACGGTACTCGCGCGAAAAAGTGAAGAGAAGAAATTTTGCTAAATCCATCTCACTCGCGGACGCATACGAGGGCGCGTTCCATGAGATCGTAAAACTTCAAACACGAACCTACGGTTTTCATGAGCCTTCTGTTCGGTAGGAACAGTTTCGTTTCTACAATCAGTTTGTAAACCACCTCCAATTTTTCCACGCGCGTATTCTCCCGAATGCCGTACTTGTCGTGCAAAAACACGCTCAACCACGGTCTGACGGAGTTAACTGTCGAAATTAATTTTGTGATAAGAATGAAAAATTGTAACTCGAACGTTGAAAAAACGTAGCGACTGCAGAAATTGTCGACGCTGGCGAACATTAAACGCTGCAGCGGATCTAAGTCCTGGCGAGTGGGGTAGGAAAAGCCAAATAACGCAGCGAACCTTCGCGCCTCTCTGTCGCCCGGGTGTTCTGGAGTTACCAGTTTAAGAAACAAACTTATAGCTTCCACATCCAAATATATATTTTCGGGTAAATCAATGACTCCTACGGATAACTGAGACTGATCTATGAGCCTCCGCAGAGTGTTGTTCAATATCCAATGGCAAGCTTTATTCTGATACACGAGAGAAGAGAACTTATGATTAGTTTGACTAGAAATATATTTCGGCTCGGCGAAAAAAACGTAGGTACAATCTTCGGATAGTGAGATTTGGCCGTATCTTGACTGCGAAAATTTCAAAACGTTTACAAAATAATAAAACCAATATTTTTCTTCCGTCGTTAGTTCGTCATCTTGAACAAATTCTTCGATGGTGCTTCTCGTGACAATCTCTTGCGTTCTAGGCACGAAATAGAAAGGGTGGGGAAGAAAATACATGAATTTGCTACGCAACCTGAACATCTTATTTATCTCGTCCTTTAGTGTTGACAGATACGAAGCAATATTGGTATGGGTGAAGGTGAACACGGGCTCGTCATCTTCGTCTCTCGTTATAAATTGAAATCGAAGCATTTCTGATTGTGGATGTAGATCGTATCTCAATTTCATGTACGTGCTAATTAAATTATATGCATTATTTTGAAAGAACAACACGGACACGACATTTCTGATAAAAACCTGAAGTGTGATGATATGATTAATTTGAGTGGATGACAGGTTTAACGATGAGTAATTATGAAACGCCAGGTTGTGGTGAATGAACGCAAAATCGTGATACGTGTTAGACGGACGACCAATAACTTCGTTTGACTTGATTTCTTGTAGAAAATTTACTACAGAGGAATATAGATTCTTTCGCGAAGTTTCTACATCCGTGAGACGATTATAGCGATCCAGGGCGGTGATCACTTTCTGTTGCGGAGTGTCTGGGTGGAGTTGACGAATCCCGTTCCATTCAATTTCTTCCGAGTCCTTCATACCGTTCCGTTCAATGTCTTCTTCCGGTTCTTTCATATCACTAATAAGTGTAGGGTCGTTGGGTAAAACACACAAGTCGACCGAGGCCGGGCTTGAGGGTACCCGCCGATCCCAACTTACAGCTAAGACTATTCCACCCACGAAGGTAATCAGAATAGCCACACTCAGACATCCGTACTGCAATCGACGTTTTCTTATTTCGTGGATTTTTTTTAAGACCAACTCTTTTCGTCTGCGACTGTACGCATCATATGCTTCGTCATGGTCTAAAATACGGTCTTGTTCTACGAGGGGAATATTGTCCAACATGTTTTGATCCATGGTGGGTTTTTTTTTTTTACAAGTCATTCGCTGAAAACTGTTCAAACGAATCTTGAAATTTTAGGCATAGCTTTAAATCACGCTTTAAAAAATCGTTCAGTCGACTGGACGAGGGTGATCGAAAAATATTTAATGTGCTAGTTTTAATAAAGTCATAAGTGTTAGCGCGATTTGGTGATGTGTCGACCACCTCTCGTATACGATAAATGACAGAATTCAAATACATTTCCAACCAGCGATGTATATCATGTAAAGCTTTTGCTGCCTTACGATATACAAAGTGATAACAATATGAATTAAACAGTTGGTACACCAACCCATGTAAAGGCTTTGCATTCGTAAACAGGGTTGATTGTTCACGAATGTTATGTAGCGCGTCCCTTACAACTTCCACAAAAATGATATCCGCGAGGGGTGCCCTTTCCTTTTGAATGGGTTGTAATATCCACAAAGCTTCGCGAGAAAATGTGCTTAGAGGAAACTGAGTTTCGCTCGTGGTATTCTCCATCAGGTTAAAAAAATGTTTCGTACCTACTAGAATAGCCTGGCATTCATCTACTCCGGAGGCCCGAATCACTACGGTACCCCGTATTAGGATGGGGTAAATCCGACAACCGATACGGTTGAAGAAATTGATAGTGATTAATGTCTTGACTATTGCCGGTAAATGTTGATCGTGAATAATAAGTGATATGAACTGCTTAAAACCGATGTTATTGTGCGTTACGAGGTTGGCGCGGGTAGGAAAGATATATTTTTCTAAATGAATCGTGATTAACCGTATATCGTGTATTAGTCCGGTTAGTAGTACTCTCAATTGTTCCACTGATAAATGTGTCGACGGCTCATCTAAGATCGATGGTTTTGGTTGAAGGTCGAACACACGCGCTCCGTTTTTCTGGGAAGGATAGAGCTTATGATATACATTCATCAACGGCTTGCTAATAAATGTAACAAACAAATCCAAATTCACCACTTTTTTTAAAAGGTGCGTTTGAAGGAATACTTCTTGTATATACCGTTTATCTTCTTCCGCAAATTTCAACAAACTCTGTTCGTATTGTTCAGTGAGCAGAAACAGTCCCCTGATCTTACGCATGGGTTTTAAATCCAACGCATCATATTCTTTCAAAATTCTTTTCAAGGCATCGGAAGTCAACGTTTTATTTGGGTGAGAGTTGAAAGTGTGAAGATATATAAGCGATCTCTCTTTTCTTCGACCAATTGAAGTTGAGTTCGGGGTGATACATGAAGAGGAAGAAGGGGGCGACGAAGAATTCCCGACAAAACCGATTAGGCTCACAACAAAAAGAGCGCTGGTGAGCGACAACGCAACTAACAGTCCCTTGATAAGGAGTGAATGTTTTTCGGGTGATACCATTTTTATTTTTTGTTTGTTTGTGGAAGAGTTCATTGTGTAGCCACGGTGTATGTGCATCTGCGGTGGGCTACCTTTTTTACATACCCGTTTGATACATACCAGGAAAACATTAACAATAGTAGCGCTGTAATCATGCTACACAATATAACGAGCGACTCCGTGCGATATAAAAGCGATTTCCACAGTCTAATGGGGAGAGTCACCATAGTCTCGCCAGGCTGTTTTTTTTGTGTGCTTACGTTTTGTTTTAATATCCAAACAGTCATCATGGATGAAACGGTCGTCTCGGTGTTTTTTGGGTTTTTTTTGCTTTTAGAGGAAGACGGCCGCGGGGCTGCGGAGTTTATTGTTTTACGGGCCCTTTTCCGACAGGGGGCGTCTGAGCTTATTATTCTCACAACTTTCAACAACAAAACAGTGGAATTGTCCTCGTGATCCTTTGAGGCAACACACAGGTACGTCCCAAATTCTCGACATTCCAAGTGTCGAATATTCAGAGTGGATTGTGTTCTACCTTCATTAAGTGTAGTGGTAATTATGGGGGCGAGGACGCCCCCATTCTATACGGATAGTTTAGAGGTTGACCATGGGCAGCGCCATTTTGTTGTGAAATACGTCATCAGTTTGTGTACACAGGAAGTTGTGACATCCGTCACCCTATGGGAGGGGTGACGTCAAAATTGTTCATCTGTAGAAAGTTGTGAAATCCGTCACCCTATGGGAGGGGTGACGTCAAAATTGGTCATCACAGAGTTTGTGTAACACAGGAAGTTGTGAAATACGTCACCCTATGGGAGGGGTGACGTCAAAATTGTTCAACAAAAACGATAAGTCGCATTGTGCAGGGTCAACTGCAACAAACTCAAACCGAGCCATTCATTCCTAGCTGTATTTGAGTGACTTATATACCCGACATTTTTATTTCTTATTTTTAGCACAGGTGTAGGAAAAATCATGAACCAAAATGTTATTTATTTTCTAATTTAACATTTTTTTACAAATATGACCATGGTCTTTTAAACATACAGTGACATTAAACATTGTTATGTTAAAAAAAAGAAAAAAGAAAAAAAGCTTTTGTGCACAAATCAGAAAATACATTGTACATTTTACCTACAGGCCAAACAGTGTCTGTTGGCGGCAAAGGGCCCAGCAAGTTGCTATTTTTAGATCGATTAAAAGTTGTCAAGAACAGGCGCTTACATTTGGATGTGTCCACTGATAGTAGGTTTGGTTGTGATCAATCAGAATGATGTAGGAATAAAAATGTATGACAGTTTGGTATGATGACATGTAATTCAAATATGCTGAAATGTAATATTATACATGATATAATATTATTATGGCTGTTGCCATGACCATGAACCCCAAGAAAGGTTTAATGTCATGTAAAATCAAAATACCAAAATCAAGCGCCTACTAATCTGGTCTATGGATGGACACGCAACTCGCTCAGCCAGCCAGCGCTGCGAGACTTACAGCGGCCAACTTCGCCGCGGCGCGCTCATTGGCTCAGCATTGAACTTGCGTGAAGGCCGATGCGCGTAGATTCCCAGAATGTTTACTTTCGGTTAGATTCTTCGACAGCATTCGCAGATGTGACTGCCGTTACAGAGGTGAGTAAAACTGACCATCGAAAGGAAAATAAGATTCATATTGGTAATACTAATAACATACTTG
The DNA here is from genome assembly GCF_037325665.1 of Littorina saxatilis. NCBI lineage: Eukaryota > Metazoa > Mollusca > Gastropoda > Littorinimorpha > Littorinidae > Littorina > Littorina saxatilis. The sequence goes on from NC_090252.1 coordinate 59,165,314, forward strand.
CACAAGCATGTATCTACCAAAACTGTATGGGAGCACATAGTTGGAAAGGCGTGGTGAAGCGATCAAATCGAATCGTCCGTCAGCACGCGGTGTTCTTCTGGAAAAGACCGAAACGACATGTGACGTCAGTCGTTCAGCCCGCGAGCGGTGGGATTGGGGGGGGGGGGGGGGGGTTCACATGGTTTGTTTGTTTCAGAACCACACCCATATACACACATTTCACATGTAAACCATTTGTCCGCCCCCTGTCGATATTTATCGACTAAGTTCCTTGTGTCGTATTTGGAAGTGTTACGATCAAGAAGAACGCCGCGATACTCCCACAAAACACGAACATTCGGCGGCGGGTGGGCCTCTGCGGAACACACGAGCGTCGCATTATCGCCTACGCTTGCCTTCTTTCTAACTGATAAAATGGGCGGAAAGATGACCCTTATAAGTATGCGTCTGTACACATCCGGCGGAACTCCGTTGGATGCCATACATTCAAATATTTGATTATCACACTCGTGTGAAATGTTGTAAATATTTAGCTGTGTGAGTGAAACATTAGGAGTTATTGCGATTGATTGAGTAGTCACTCCCGGACAACTTTTATCAGTTTGTCTACCGATAATAACCCAACGAACAGTAGGAATGGGGTTTCCGATAGATGGACAGTTGAGTTGCAAATCTTCCCCAGAGCGTATTTCAATGGTAGCTGTCGCTTTAAAGATTATAGAGATTCGTGGAGGAACGAGAACGATAAGCTGCACCGGGTGTTGTTGCGGTGACGATCCAGAAACTTGGCAGACGTACACCCCTCTATCGCTGTATCTTACTCTCGAAATGCGCAAACGGTAGTCGGACCTTAAAGTAATTCTACCACTAGTGTTGTTGTTGTTGTTGGAGAGCACTTCGCCGTTCAAAACCAGAGTCACGTTTTTCGGATTTATCCACGAATATTCCAAAGCTTTCGCGGCGTGAGTTTCTTTAGTTTGGCACGACAGTATAACATCATAACCTTCGATTGCTGTCACCGTGGTGGAGTTGTTGTCAGTCTTCGGCTCGGCGAATACAACAATCACCCTCGCGGCAAGCACGATACCAAGAATTAACACCCACCTATGCTTCATGATGATTATACTGGGTAGACGACTAATCGCGCCAAAAGAGACTGGTAAGCTGGTGGTGGGCAACTGAGCTTCGAATGGGATGTACGGCTCGTTTTATATACGTGGAGGAGACGGTAATGTCTCCACCACGACTGCTTCTGTGAACTTACTATTGAAGCGATCTTGAGAACTGCTATCGTCACTTGTGTCATCCTCGGAATCCTCATCGGGTACCATCTGGGCTAAAAGATTCAGCTTCATATCCCGTTTTTCCCGTTTTGTTCTTGTTGCTTCTGCACATCTAAATTTCCACTTTTGCCATTTGTAGCGCATCCAGCCCACCAATCCACTGTACTCTGCGTCTGCTTGTTTCAGTACTCGCAATTTTTCAGAAATTTTACTTCCTTTTCTCCTCGCTGATATTTTCTTTATCGTATATTTGAATTCTTTACACGCCCGGTTGTGACTTTCCTCATATAGAGCAAAAAATGACTTAGACAGCCCAACGTTTCCGCTTTTCATTTCCTGCCTCGCCTTGCGTAAATAATACTCCGAGAGCATGAACTGGGCGTTAACTGTAATTAACTCATTCATGCTTCCTCAGTTCTCGCTATCAATTCGTTGTCGTTTACGCGGAGGACATGACGTGTCATCATCATCATCAACAACAGCAGCAGAATTATTGACACGTTTTTCAAGTATTTCAATCAGATCTACGTCGGTAAATATTTGAAAACTCTGAAGCAATACGAACAACTCATCCATGAAAATCTCACCATACTCTTCCGCTTCCTGATTGTTCGGATACAACAGAGGTTGAAAATCGATCAATCGTTCCAAACACTTTACGCCCTCTTCGAGGCTATTGACTTCAGCCAAACTGGTTTTGAGCTTTGTAAATAGGGTCTGATTAGATCCCCCTCCTCCTCCTTCTCGAGATCCGCAGACACCTCGATCAGAATGTGAATTCGGGGCGGATTTTGGACCGCTCGAAATGAAGTTGCCCGCAGTGTGTAAAACTAATATACTAACGAAGCTTTTTATCATGTCAATGATCTTTTCTCTCGGCGCGGTGAGGTTTGATGATGAACTGTATAGCACGGCGGGAGGAAACCCTGCTTTAAACTGTGACGCGCTAAAACGAGAATCTACCACTTTAGACGTCTGATACGTGTAAGCTTCCTCCTCAATCATGCATAATGCTGGAAGGCTGAGATCAGTATTCGGTGCGGATGGAGCGCGCTTGAAGGCAATCTGTTTGTTTCGAAGGCCTTTGGTCGAGTCCACCGCGATTACGTTAAGGGGTCGGATGTCATCGGGCGTGATACAACAATTGGAATCTCTCAACATTCGCCACGACGCACAATGGTACACTACATCAATCACATCTTCGAAACTTTTAATGAAGGATAGATTACGAAGGCGATTTTCATTTTCCAATAAAAGGCAAATCAAAAACGCAACTAGGAATTTGTGTTCGTTATTTGTTTCGGTCGTGAAAAGCTGTTTGATATTTTCTTTCGAAAAAGAGCCGAAGATTTTTTTAAAGAAATGAAAACAGTAGCTGGCGGAACTCGAACACAATGCTATCAATTTGTCAAAATCAGATTCTGGTATATCGGTGTAATAATCAAACTGAGGCGCGAGTACGCATTCAATTACTTCTTTGTTCACGTTATTGTTGAGCAAAATGCTGCGAATGCTGCTAGTCGTCTGTTCTGAGCGTCTGCTGCTACTACTACTAGTGTGAGGGACGTACGGGCTCTTTTTGTTCGCTCTCTTCATTGCGGCGTCTATGTAATTGATGGCTGGTGCTTTTATCGTGTAATTTTTGTACGTATAACTTGCCTCTTCAAAAAGCGAAACCTTGACGCAGCATTTTTGTTTTTTCTCGAGATCAAACCAAGGCGCCTCTTGGCATTCTCGCGAAACGTCCACCTGTTTCAAACTCCAAGGAGAGTTTTTGTCAAAATAGTTTTGGCTGAACAGAGTTGATAGGCAGGGAATATTAGAAGCCAACTGACTCACACGCACGGAAGAAGAAAATGAGTAGGTCAGCAAGGACGTGGAAAGGACACACTTTAATCTGTACATTGTAGAATGAAAGAAGGCGGCGCCAATAAGCGGTCCGTAGGTATGCGTTCCATACGGTTCCGAGTTGCATTGAATAACGTACAAAACCTTAGAGCCGTCAGCTCCGGAGCGGAGAGGGTCGTCTCTCTTATCTTGAATCGAACAAAAAGTAGTGTTTGCAGCATCGGAACAATGTCTAAGAACGAGATTCAATTCTTCACAGACCTTATCCGTTGTAGTGTCACATTTTCTTTTTTCGCTTAATGCCTGATTTAGCAAAGGACACGCGTTTGCGAGCGTTTTCTTTAAGTGTCTGTTGAACAGCAATTGTTCGCTGGATTTGGGCGGAGAAGCGCTGTCCTTTTGTTCTCTGTCTTCCCCGAAGGTAGCGCTAGCGTTTCCAAAGGGGCCGTTCTGCACGCCCATCATCGGATGGAAACCATTGACCGTAGTCACCGATTTCATTTTGTAACGAAATGACGGATCGGAGGGGGGAATATCTCTGTAATAATTCGCGACTGTTTCGAAAGAATCCGAGCACAACATTTTTCGTGCGCCGGGTTGTAAATACCGACGACAGTCTTGATAGGTTTTCTGCGCTAGATGAGGGTTTAACCCACAACCGAACACCGCCCATACCCGCAATGGCGTTGTATTGTCAGCTTTTGTTTCCTCGCCACCAACCCTTGACTTGAAGTAAAGTCGATTATAATTGGCCGTTTTTAGTCGGGCGGTCGAGGCTTTCTCCTCCTCGTTTGGGTTGGCAGAATTTTGCTGCGTGGGTGATTGATCGTTTGTAAAAGCAGGGACGCTTCGAATGTGGCTAGCCGTATTATTGGCGAGAAATCCCTCTAGGAATCCTATCGCTTTACTGGCTAAAGCTTGGCATCTCTCTTCTTCGGTTTCGTTTCGCTTTAAGGCTGGTAAACGATGGAACATCGTCTCGCTCTCATATTGTATGACATTGCGCAGTTCCATCGCGTTTTGTATACTAGCGGTAGAAACAATAGCGGGATACACGATATGGCTGGTGTCTTTCAACATCTGGTGGCTGTGACATTTTTTATTGAACTCGTGTTGCGTCTTTCTATAAATACTTTGGGAATCGCACTGTTGAAAATCTTCCATAATTGACATTGTAAGCAATTCATTTTCCTTCGTCATCTGCAAACCAGAACCCGACAGAAGTGACAACACTTCGGTAGTGCGGACATTTTCGGTGACTACCGAGTGATTAAAAAAGTACAAACCCGTTTTGGAGAAGTCCCGTTTTTCGGATAACAAGTTTTCTGAGAGATCACACTCTACGGGAATCAGACTGTCTAGAGCAAACAAGTTGACGCTTTTTGCTTCGAGCTGACACACGCCCGCTTCTTCTTTGCTGTTGTTTTTATCGTAGGTCGAGTTTATTGCCGGTTCATCCGACGTGTAACCACCACCACCAGCCACGACCAGTCGACCTTTCATTAGATCTATCAGAAAGGGATTCAGCGCACACACGTACAACACCGCTCGTTTCTGCTCTTCTTCGTCAAGTTGGAACACGTCACTAAGCAGATAGTTTGTGAGTTCAAGATCAGACGCATTTTTTTTTCCCGCTGGTATTTGTAAAAGCGATTCGCACCGAAACTCCTCAGCAGCTTTCTGACAAAGTCCGGCTCCCGTCTCACCACCGTTGCATTCGTCAACGAGAAGATGTTCTTCGCCGTGAAAAACTATACAAAATTTTGCAAAATTTCCGAAGTAAGCCTTAAAAACGGGAGTTTGGTCATTTTCGATGACGGTGCTTCGGATGTAGTAGGAGTTTGGGCCGTCGTTGAGGCCCAACGTGAGACCAAGGTGAGACTGTAAAAGGGCGCCAGGAACGGTTGAATCGCGACACCCGTACATATATTTCATGCATGGTAAATGTAGAAAGTTTTTATCAACGCAGAACACTTTTCCGTGAGGTAAACCTTTCAAGGCTCCCCCTCCTCCCTTGCTATTATTCCCCGTAAACTTATTTTGGTCAGAGGAGGAAGTCATCATGATGTTCACAGCGCCACCGTCCAGCCCGGTGTGACTACTGATGGTAGAAGACCTCCCCCTTTATACCGAGAGGAATGCTATGGCATCAGCGGGTGTCACGTCTACGTTAGTTTGTGACAGTACTATTTCGTAATCGCTTTCTTTCAAATTGATAGTAACCATCAGCTGCAGACAGTTTTCGAGTATGACCGACACGCAGGTACTGCACAGGTGTAATGAAATGCTGTTCAGTCTAATTTTTATCAAGGTGGAATATTTTTCTTTGCTATATGTCCCCTCTAGGTCAACGTGCTTAATTATGTCTTTGGTTTTGGATTCTTTTTTTAAACAGGACTGCAACGTCAAATAGGCAAAGATAATGTCCGGCTGATGATAAGCCAACTGTTCGAAGGAAGCGGTGATTTTTTTGCTCGTTTCTGGTCCCTCGTTGGAGTCGGTGACATTACAAAGATAGTTTTTAAGCGCCTTTAACAAATCGGGACATCTTTCCGCATACACAGACAAACATCTCGGGAGTAACAGAGTTTTCAAAAATTGGGAATAATTGGACGAATCTTCGCAGCACTTTTTACACTCGTAGTCAATTTTTGGACCTTTGGGGTTCATCCACAAGCAAGATTTGCTGTCACAGCCCTCTTCCCCTCCTCGATGTTGCATTGATAGTCGTAGGTCGACGGGATAAATAAGTTTCTTTACAATTTGCAGGTAATGACTTTCTCTCGGAAAACCGCAGAGGTAGTCTAAAAACACATCAGCTTTCCCATCCGCAATATCATCGAGGAGTTGTGTCGAAGGGTATTTTAATCGCTTTGCATTACTACTATTTTCGTCATCAATATATTTCCTTTTGAGCGACATGTTTCCACATATACACACACAAAAAGGGGGGATGGAAAGGATCTACACAATACATCAGGACTGAAACACACACACACACACACACACACACACAAAAAACGGGAAATCAAATAGGGTCGATGGAGACTTCCTCAATAGCTCGAATTCTCGCAACGTTTTCCGTCGTGACACGCGGGTGTACACTTTTTATTTTCTTTCTGGCAGCGACATTTACCCGCATTAGCTAAACAACCCAGTCGACAGAGACACCCCTTTTTCTTCGAACTTGAAGGGGCAGTATTTGGACATGTTCTTCGCGGATGACATTTCACGTGGCACACCTTTTTCTTTTTGAAACAGATACAAGATTCTTTAAGAGATATGCAGGAACCGGCGCACTGACAAAAGGTCACGGCTGGGACTTCATCACCAAGGTCGCTACGATTTTTGCACGGCTTTCCTCCGTGACAACGCGGGGTGCACTCTCGACGCAGTCTGTGACAAGTGCATTTATAAGCAGTGCAGTTTTGCTTGCATGTACAATACGACATAGAAACGGACGTTTTACCGCTAGTACGAAATGCTGTTCGAAGCGGTATATTTTTACTCTTGCAGTCTGAAGCTTTAACGAAGCTATTGCTGTCACACTTTATAAGCTGATTCCGCACAAACAAACCCTCTATACGCCCTTCCTCAACAGCGATTTTATATTTCTGCGTATTGTCAGTGTCATCATCTCTAATAATACTATCGACAACAACCGCGATCAAGTGTCGCCTCCCGGTATGCATTTGATCCACAGCAGGAATAGCTACGAGGACATTATCGCCCGTTCGAAGCAGTTCTTGAGGCTTAGTTTGTCTCTTCATTTGTCGAGCCTGCCTGCGGAGGTTTTCTTTGGCAAACCTTCTGTTGCTTTTTTGCTCCTCCAGACGTTTACACAAGGAGCATATACCATCCGCAAATGCGCATTTGTCGTGATGTACGAAGCAGTCGCACTTTTGACATTTTTCTGAGCACGGTTCCAAGCACGTGCAGCACTGCCCTTCCCCCCCTTCCCCCTCCTCCCCCTCGTCCTCCATGTCGCTGTTGGCGGGAGGGGGCATCTTTGTTGCCCTGTGTATGATTCCGAGCCTTCTCGATAGATCATCTTTTAGTGACCCGTCTTCATTCGTTATACGCACCGAGGGTCTTATCATGGGTTTGCCAAACATTGCCTCATAAGGGCTCATACCAATGCCGGTATGTATTGCGGAATTTTTGGCCATTGTAATCATATCTAAGAGTTGAGGCCAGTCGTCCTCGTTACATTCTCTCATATAATTACGTAAAACGGTCTTTACTTGCTTGTTCGCACCTTCGACCGAGCCTTGCGTCTGAGGATGGCGGGGACGGCCCCTTCGCTGTTCAATATGGGGGTATATAGACAGTAACTCGTTTACTGCTTTGTTGACGAACTCTCGACCGTTATCCGTATGTAAGATTGCTGGTGCGCCGAAGGTACAAAAGATGCCAGACAAATGATGAACAATTTCGGATTCGTTTTTCGATTTTAAAGCTCTAAGTTGGCAGAATTTTGTCATGTGATCTTGATACGTCATTATCCATTTGTAATTTTGCGGGTTTGACAATTCTTTCATATCTATCAAATCAACTTGAACTCTGTTGTTCATATCCTTTTCGATAATTGGATTGACTACGGGTTTTGTCTGCGTTTTTGGTTTGGTCTCCTGACAATTTCTGCATAGAGACAGATAAAGGTTAACGGCATCTCTGGTGATATTGGCATGTTTTTTTTTTAGTTCGGGGAAAAGACGGTCTCTACCGGGATGACCTAAGATGATGTGCGTTTCGTGGATCTTAGTAAAGATTTCATCCGTTGAAAGAAAGTATTGAAATACGTTACTTTTTCCTTCCAGTTTTGTAATAAGGTGATACTTGCCCGAGGCATCGGGGAACACATCGTATTTGTCCATCCATTTGTAGTGCTTCGGCTCTTTTTTGATTCTACCGGCTTTGATATCCAGAAGCGCTTGGATTTTTTCATTTTTTTCTCTTGCTGACATGGATATTCGGTTGCTCCTCTTGGATTCGTCCATTTTTTTAAATAATTTGTTGAATCGCCGGGACATGCCCTTGATGTCATCTTCGTCACCGCTATTTTGATTATTCGTCTCATCTTCGAAATACGCATCTGTGTCAGAGGAGTCTTCCCTTTCTTCTTCTTCTTCTCTTTCTTCTCCTTCTTCTTCTTCTTCTCCTTCTTCTTCTTCTTCTTCTTCTTCTCCTTCTTCTTCTTCTCTTTCTTCTTCTTCTCTTTCTTCTCCTTCTCTTTCTTCTTCTCTTTCTTCTTCTTCTCTTTCTTCCTCTTCTTCTTCTTCTTCTTCTTCTTCTTGCTTAACAACAAACAACGGTAAATCGATATCGTTTTCATCATCATCATCATCCGTTATAATTACGACGTCCGAATCATCATCATCTATTGGTTGAAAAGCCTGATCAACGTCATGATCTCGAGTTTTTTTACCGTCTGATAAGTTGTCGTCATCTGCAGTGTCCATGAATCTAACATCACCACCGTGGGTCCTTTTACCCTGTCCCGCCATAATAACTCTTTCTTATAATATCGTGTGTTTACTGCACCTCCTCAATAGTCATATCGGGAAAAACATCAGATTTATACGAAGATCGAAAATGATCAACGGTCCACTTTGGTACTGTGTCTTCTCGAGTCCCGCGTGATTCGATCTGTTTGGTATTATTAGACTGATGATCAAAGTCAAATACTATTAGACGAGACTTCATATTATCGTTTCTGTCGACAACATTACCCTTAAAGTCTGCGCCAGTTCTGTGATAGGGTATAACGTAAACTTCGCTACTTTCGTGGTTGTCAAATTTAACCCCTATACGTAGTAGAGCTGAATCGTTACTCGGAATAGAAATAGTACAGGCATCAGTGAAAAGTAATGTCGAGGACGCCGACCGGCGAACGAGTTTATAACAGAACAAGAAAGATAGAGGAGTTTTCACAATTTTCCAAACAGATCTGTCAACAATTTTGCTGAGTGGTAAATATTTACAAGAAATGACAAAAACTACGATGTGTGGCAGAGTAGTAAGAACGCCGTTCAAAAAATGCAATCGCTCCTTCCAAACAGTTTTTAACACGTCGCGGTGGAACGAGATAACGGCCCATTTTTTTTTATTAAGCGAGGTCTGAGACATTTTTGTTTTGATATGCACATTTTCTTTTTTCTTTTGAGCCTGTTATACGCTCGGATTTCATCTAATGACAAACGCTTCGTAAATGTACACACGTTAATATATCTAGGATCGTAAGTGAAGAAACGCTTAAATGCGTACAGACGAAAAAAAGATTCCTCCAAATTTACGTGTTTAAAACTAGAAAAGATAAAAGATACCTTACAGTCATATTCCTTTTCATCAAGACACTCGGGCCGGATACCGTTCGTACGGCGAGGCCACAGCTGGAAATATTTTTGTAGGTTCGTGATAGCCGGTGTCATCAGTGTAAAGAGAGCCGCCTGTGTTGTAAAAATTGTAGGAATCCAATAATAGAAACGCTGATTGGTCATTGGAATTGTATGTTTTTGCTTTATAGACACTAGCGGTACCCCGACGTTCCCTAAACACACATTTTCTGATGTGTGCTCTCGTTGCGAAATAAAAATATCCAGGGCGATTTCTTCCACAATCTGAACGATACAATCTTCAACTTCCGATTTTGACAAGAGGCCACGGAATAACTCAGGTTCGGAACCAGGGAACGGGAACAGCCCCGGGAGGCGGTTCTGTGTTGAAACGGTTCTGATCAGATGGGTATGTTTCAGCACTTTTCTGAAGATTAAATTGCACAAGCTTCGATCTAGAGTGGCCATACAGTCTCTTAATCTGAGTAGGGGCTCATCTTCGGGAACATATAAAATCAGTTTGTCACCGGGAGGTTTTTCTTCCATCGCGTTATATTCCGCAATTATAACTTTCAAATCTTCCAACTTTTTCAATCTGCTTTTAATGTTATTTAACTGATCTGTTGGTTTTACACCTTCGAATCGTTCACGTATTGAAGACAACATCAATATTTTTTTATGCGCGTGGATTAAACTTAATAAATGAGTCGGAAAAAATGGTTTCTGTGTAATTATGTCGACCCAATCTCGGTGTGTCTGTAAAAGAACCATCCATATACTTTCCTGTCTTCTCCTAAAAGTCTCCATAATCCTTTGTCCCGTTCCCGGAATGCATTGTTTTGCACATAGGGCACTACGGACGCCTCCATACTCATAAACCACGGATACCATGTTTGTGGAGAGACGCTTTATATTTAACTGAACGTGATTACCCCCGTGCGAGGCGGCTTTATAGCTGATTCTAATACTTGTCTTTTCAGTGCGGTTGCTTTTTTTTTCTCTCTCTCTCTAGGTTCTGGTTAAATGCTCCGTTACGCTTACCAGAAGATTGCTATGGCAATCATTCAATTTATCCAAAATTAGGAGGGTTGGGGGTAAACGATTTAAACCGTACATAGTCAGCCACTGCTTTACAGGATTGTCTTTTCCGATTAAAATGATTACGAACGGAGAGTCGACTTTTGATTCTACCAAGGATAAAACAAATTGAGTCCAAAGAGGTACTTCGTCAACGCAGACACAAGTGAATCCCGCACGGATGATGGTCCTTTCCACTACACCCGCAAAAGATTGCTTCAGATTTTTTTCGTAGCTGTCATCTCTTCGTTGATTTTCAGATTGTCGACCGGAATAGAAAGTACTGGTCGGTTTGGGTATACCCTGTCTCAAGACGAGCGTGTTGATCGACCTTGGGGAGGTATCAAACGTAAATTGTAATAGCTCGCTGGACTTACAGTAATTAGATAACTGAACGCCTAACTCGTTGCAAAAGTACAAACCGGTGCAAAACGGTTGCCATCGACCTTCCACGTAGCTAGCCAGCCTTTTATCATTCGAGTTGTTGGAAACGATGGATTCGAATGACTTATCAGACATTGTGTTGTGGTATAAAATTTTAGAAATGCAGCTTCAGTTTTGTTTGATTCAAAAACTAGATCCCGACTATGTTGGTATGGATATTATCTCGAGACTACAATTACACGTTAGGAGGTATCGTCCAATACTCAAAAAGTTAGTCGATACTCAGTTCGCAAACATCACCAGATTTATGGCTTGTCATATTCTGAGGGAGATCATTGAACAAATGGAAAAAATCATTCCAGTCTACTCGCAATATTTTCGTAGTGACAGGACAGAAGCCGATAAATGTAATCTGTTTCAATCTATAAGTAATCTATCCCACTCCGGTGATTTGCACGAACGAATAGACGGGAGGAACGACGATGGTTTTAACATGTGCATTTGGACACTGAATGACTGTCTGGATAACCTGTTAAAATTGTCGAATTTGATGACCGTTATGTCTGTGGCGGCTATTCGTGTGAGGGCGGAAGCAATACTACGATTCTGTTCCAAGGTGTGTGGGCGCTTTTTTGTTTTGCCTCCTTATATATACACCTTCAACCACGATTGCGGGATATGTAAGAGCCGTAAGGCGGATAACATTGTCGTTTCCAAATCCGTAAGATCGGATCTTCCTTGCTCGCACGTTGTGACTGTCATAAACTCAAGAACGCAAAAAAAGAAAAGGCCCAAACCTCACAACTCCAGTACTACTTTTCCGCTATCATTGTTGGCAAACATTGAGTTTCCTGATGAATCAAAGGAAGAGGAAGATCGCGACTTTTGGGCTTTGTTCGGTCGAGAACAACAAAACATAGGAGAGGTACATCAGACATACACGGAGGCGATGGACACGGAAATATCTTGCGCTGAACAGTTTAGGGAGAGAATACAACATGAACATCACGTGCCATTTTTCTTGGATCGATTTCAAAACGAAAGAGGCTTTGCAAACGAATATCTTTTTAACGGTTTGTACGGACTGAACATGAACGATTACGTACACATTCTCTGTCAGTTTACGAAAGTAATCGTTTGCGAGCGAACGATGGAAGAATTCAACACGCAATACGTTGGTGCGGGGGATGACGAAATGAAGTTAACGGAGGACGTGGAAACGCAGCGGCGGTTATTTTATTTTCGAAAGTGTACTCGCAGTCTAAAACGAATCGATGACACCGTTCAAAAATTGTCGGCAGAGCTTTTGCGTGCGCTCGCTCCCGTGACGTGTAGTTACGTCGTTTGGGAACACTTGTTCTTGCTGCACATTGCACTCAGGAGTCGACGCTTTACTATGGACACCAATAAATGGCCCGACAATGACGACATTGAACCTCCTACAGAATTCGAGTTAATTCAGCAGTATAATATACTAGCTGATCGTACTTTGGATGATAAGGCTTTATCCATAATTGAAGATGAAGCATTCGGTGTTCTGTTGTCACCATATTTTGAATATATAAAAAGGAAGCGAATATTTAAGGTGCGCAACGCCGTCTTGGTCAACACCATGCTAACGCAGACACGCTTTTCTAACTTAGAAAAGGCATCCTTAAAATTACTTTATAGATTTCAGGGTTCTCACTCGGCTAATAATAGCATAACGGGACAGCCCAAAACCGTTAGAGAAGCTTTGGCTCAATTAGAAAATGAAGAACAACCGCTACATTCTCCCGACGACCTTTCCTGTCGATTTCGACAGTTTTTATTACTGGTCATTAAACTAACGGTAGAAAAGTACGCATTTTTTGAAAATGTTTACATCGTCAAAGCCGATCAAATATTTGCGTATGATGGAAAGTGTCTTCTCGTTCATCCCGGAAATTATATTATCGTGACCTTCGACATTGCCTATCCATTTTTATGTGCAGAGCTCTTTGACGGCAACATCATATTTCTAAGAAAATGCCGTTCCTCGTTGGAGTGTTTTGTGTATTGCAGACGGAGGTTGTCTTCAAAAACAGTATAAAGGGGGGACTGTGAGACTCTGAAACCTTTTTTCCCCGTTTTGGTCCACTCCTTTTTGTTTTTACTGCGAATCACAGATTGTCGTCCTTCGTACTTTTATTACTGCCGCCGCGTCAGTTGATATCAACCGGCCCTGCTTGTTTCAACAAACTAAATTGTGCTCTCCCTTTCTAAGCTGCAACTAAACGGGGAGGAGCATGTTCTCTCGCTCTAAGAATCGTTCCTGCTTTTCTCTCTCTCACCACAGAAACCCATTCTGGTTTATTTTCAACGCTGCTGCTGGTGCTGCGTGCTGCGTGCCACAGAGGGAGAATGAATCAATACCTGCTCGTTCCTTTCTTTTTATCAAACTCTCGCTATAAGAATCGTTCCTGCTCTCTCCCACCACAGAAACACATCTTGGTTTAGTGATGCTGCTGCTGCTGCGTGCACAGAGAGAATGAATCATTACCGGCTCTTTTTTTTGTTTTATTTCTTTCTCTTCATCAACTAAACATGCGTGGGGGAGAGGGAAAAAAACATTCGTAGTAGCAAACACAAACAAAACTGTGTTCACTTTCTAAAACTATCTCGTTTCACTTGACACAGATTGTCTCGTACGACTGAACTGTTCTGTTGGATATCTTACAACTGTTGGATGAAAAGGGATTATTTTTCACAAGAATTTTATTGTTTTGTTTGGTTTGTTCTTTGTATGTGTTAGGAGCCCCAACTCACTTCGTTTTTGTACAAAGTCCCATATTATTTGTCATTTCATTCTTCTTTTGCCTTTTGTTCCTTGTTTTGCCTTTTTCACTCTTTGTTTGTTGTTCTTTGTGTTTGTCTTATTACATTGGGACTTTTTTTTCCACTCCGGTCGTTGTTGCCTGTCCAACTGCCCAAAGGCATCCCCACCCACTCCCGAGGGTATCTGCTTTATATAGATGTTGAGGAGAGATCGAGGAGTCCTGTGATTGGTTGGTTTGTGTTTTTGGTTGTGATTGGTCGGTCGACTTTCTCTCGGGCGTTTTGATTGGTTGGAACCGAAGCACCGTTCATTATTCCTACGAGAAAAAAAGAAGGTCGCAGTAGCACTAATTTTGATTGGCTGCTAATAATGATATTGCTGATATTCCTCCGCCGCGTGACACACACATACACAGAGATATCTTTTCATCTGAAAACAAAATTATAAAAAAAGAAGTCCCTTTTGAGCACTTTACTGTTTTTAGCAAAATGCTAAAAAGTCACCAACAACAGCATTTGGACTTTTTTTGTTTGAGATGAAATAGTTCTTTGAAGCGAGTTTGACCAACACACACACACACACAAAAGAGGAGAAGTCACAATCATGTATACATGTCTATAATATCGTGGAGGCACAACACTTTTTTAGCATCGTGCTAAAAAGTCACCAACAACACTTGGACTTTTTTTTTTATTTAAAATAGTTCTTTGAAGCGAGTTTGACCAACACACACACACACACAAAAGAGGAGAAGTCACAATCATGTATACATGTCTATAATATCTTGGTGGTACAACACTTTACTGTTTTTAGCAATATGCTAAAAAGTCACCAACAACACTTGGACTTTTTTGTTTGAGATGATGACTGATATGGGTGTTGGGTGAGAAGTTACCCCCCTTACAAACATTAATGTTCTGACACAACATCGACACAAAAATGGCGGAAAAAGGGTCCTCAATTTTCTTTACTTTTAAAGTTTGTTTCAAATTGTGTGTGATTTTCCATTTTATTCTTGTTGAGTTTTTGGTTTCGAGTCTACAAAATCATAATTTGGTTTGAGTGCGAGTTGCTCTTCATATTACAACATCGACACAAAAATGGCGGAAAAAACGGTTCTTAATTTTCTTTACTTTTAAAGTTTGTTTCAAATTGTGTGTGATTTTCCATTTCATTCTTGTTGGGGAGTCTACAAAATCATAATTTGGTTTGAGTGCGAGTTGCTCTTCATATTACAACATCGACACAAAAATGGCGGAAAAAGGGTCCTCAATTTTCTTTACTTTTAAAGTTTGTTTCAAATTGTGTGTGATTTTCCATTTCATTCTTGTTGAGTTTTTGGTTTCGAGTCTACAAAATCATAATTTGGTTTGAGTGCGAGTTGCTCTTCATATTACAACATCGACACAAAAATGGCGGAAAAAACGGTTCTTAATTTTCTTTACTTTTAAAGTTTGTTTCAAATTGTGTGTGATTTTCCATTTCATTCTTGTTGGGGAGTCTACAAAATCATAATTTGGTTTGAGTGCGAGTTGCTCTTCATATTACAACATCGACACAAAAATGGCGGGAAAAACGGTAGTTATTTTTTTTTACTTTTAAAGTTTGTTTCAAATTGTGTGTGATTTTCCATTTCATTCTTGTTGAGTTTTTGGTTTCGAGTCTACAAAATCATAATTTGGTTTGAGTGCGAGTTGCTCTTCATATTACAACATCGACACAAAAATTACGGGAAAAACAGTCCTCAATTTTCTTTAATTTTAAAGTTTGTTTTAAATTGTGTGTGGTTTTCCATTTCATTCTTGTTGGGGAGTCTACATAATCATAATTTGGTTTGAGTGTGAGTTGCTCTTCATCTTCTTCTTTTTAAAACGGTAGAAGTAAAGGGCCGGGGGAGGCTGTGAGACTCTCTATAATAGCTGGTGCTCTTGTAAAATTTTACAGAGGAAACGCACGCACGGACTTTTTTCTGGTAGTGTTGACACTGCCAAATGGTATTGCAAGGCTGCCGCGAAGCCCGTCAGGCAGGGAATGTATACTGATTCGGATGCCCGATTTCGGATCAAAGTTAAGTTATATGCGCATAAAGAATCTTCTAAAAAATGACGCATGAAAATACTTGGGTCAATTTGTCTAAAAATCCACGAAAACTCAGAGTCGACTCGATAGTTTTGAAGAACTGCAAATAGGGCGTTGATTCTCTTTCCGTGCAGCGGCGAAAGTATGTGCTTGGTTAATGCTTTTTCAAACTGTATGAATTCTATTTGAAGTTCCTTGATGCAGCATAGGTTACACAGTTCACACTCATCCGGCCCTAAAAGAGAAAGTGCCGAATAATGCGGATCCGGTTCTGTTAAACTGTTGAGAACAAAACTTGATGTTCGAATGATCGAGTCGGAGTCACACACACTTTGAGCAGCCTCTTCCTTAAAATTTAAACTGATTGTAAACTGGTCAGAAGCGCATTGTGGAGCGCAACCATTTGATTCTTTGTTCTTTGTATGATGTGGGTCTCGCATTGTGCAGAATGATTTTCTGTTGAATCCTGGGAATATACCTCGCAATTCCTTGACATTTTCGATTATTTCGGCGCTCGAAGTTGGTAAAACTTCATCATCATCATCATCATCATCCTGCTGCTCCTCCTCCTCCTCCCCTCCTCCTCCTCCTCCTTTGAGTCCCTCATCACGACATTGCTCATCAGAGAAAAGGCGGGAACAGTAGTTTCTCAGGTTGAGATTTATTGATAGACCTATTATTTTTAGTACTTCTGATTTTTCGTTGGACGGAGAATCGATCGCGCAAGCGTTGATTTGAAAATGAAACCGTAAATGAGCCGGCGGTATTTTAACGAGGCGGTTATTGATGTCGTCGTTGTTGTTGTGATAAGCACATAGTAAATTCAACACCTGTTTAAATATAATACACAGTGAAAATTCACAAACGGGAAATAGTAATACTTTTTTGGAAAGGTCCATATACTCTTTCGCAAATTCGGTTGCAGTAGCGTCCAAGGTTAATTGCGAAACGGTAGCGGTAATGAAGTCACACACTACACACGGTTCATTTTCTTTGATGTAAACTGTTTGCGGATTTATGATCGATTGAACTTTTAATTTCTTGGGGCGAATTTTCCAGCGTTTTATATACTTCCGAAGCTCTTTTATATCATATAATGTCAGATCCATTATGTAAGCTACCCCCCTTGATTTCCAAAGAGTGTTGGTTAAAATGTAAATATTTAAATGAAATTTCTGATGTTGATTTTATTGGGCTTTGTGATAGACGATTGACGGCGATTGCGCTAAGTCCAGAAAAGAGCGCTGGTATGATGTACCCGGCTCTGAGCGAAAAGCAACTAGATATTTATAAGACGAACATTGAGTACTTTCAACGTACGTTACAGCGTTTGAAGCAGCTCACTGGCCAATGATGGACGATAACATTTTAGATGACGCGCAAAGATTAGGGATACGGCGAATCATTAAAAGCTTTTGTCGCGAAGAAAACGTCACTTTGCAAGATATCATCAATCCGAGTCTGACGTTTTTTTTTGTGCCACAAACTAAGTGCGTTCCTTTGCAGTGTTTGCGGGCTCTGAATCAAAAGTATAAGGAATTACTGCCTTGGAAAGTGCATTTAAGCGTACGAGGGGTTGGCTATCAATGCTTAAGCTTTGAGCAAGTGGACGATGAAGATGTTGGGTGTTTTCTGAATAAACCGATCAAAAAAGATTTGATATTATCAGAAAGGGCTAAAATCAACACTTTCAGCACGCTTCACAAATTTTGCGACTTACTTTATTTTCCCGGAGATTCGAATCAGTATGTCCTTTACTTGCAATACGTGTACAAGAAAAACAACAACAACAGCGGAGGAGCGACCAATAGCGTCGTCATTTATTGTCGGTGTTGTTTAGCGCTGCTGATTGTTGTTGGGCTCGTGGTATTATTATTATTTCTCCTACTCGGCAATAATTTTGGGGTATACAACCGGCCTACCCTTAAAAAAAGCGCATTATGAACGAGCATGAAATGTTCAAGTTGGCTTCCGCATTTAAAATTCAAGATACAGAAATCTTTCAGATCGTTTTAGCCAGTGTTGGAAATAAACTACTGGAAGACAAAATGAAGATCGTAGTGCCTATCGGTGCTCTATCCAAAGTAGCTAGGTTAGGTGGGTTATTTTCTCAAACTATTTTGCGCGTGCAGGATATTTACGCTTTCCAGTTAATATTACCAAACAAAGCTACGGAAGGTTCGCGCTGGATTCCGGAGAAAAAAATGTTGGCCTATATAATACACCCTCGCCTCACGGATGTTTGTTTTTTTCAGTCGTCGTATAAACAAGTGCTGGATGAGATTAAGTCAAACGTGCCGGCAATTCTTGAGTGTATGGTGTCAATCTTTGACTGTCACGATAAAAAGTTGATGGTGGAGGAAGAATTATTACAATCAGACACACCCGATGAAAGGGTTGTATTGGTGTTTTTTCTGACAATTTATTATTGCCAATTATTCTGTCATTCTCTGTTTACCTTCCAGCCGAGGCACGATGTTGGATATAAGTCATCGGATGTGGCAGTGTTCTGTGTTTATTTACTATTTTATCATCTGGAGCTCTTAAAAAAAAGTACATTGGAAAGTATCCATTTTTCTATATTAATCCGCACAAATTGTAAATACAACAAAAATCTATGGATACCCGACAGTGATATAGTCCCGTTCGGTGTTTGCGTAAAATTAGACAGTTACTTGCAGGAAAACATAAGGAAGGAAGAGTTCAAAAGACGTGCTATTTTTCAGGGTATTTACGATATTGTATTAATGATTGTTGCCTTCAGGAGAGACCTTCTTCCCAGTTGTTGGCCCGTCATTTCGGCAAACAAGCTCGAGTATTTGACGGAATTGAAATCGCTTCAAGGATGGAAGAAGAAAAAATCAACGTAGTCAAGTGTGTCCACGATGGTAAAATTGCGCTGGTAACACTTTGTGATGACGATAGAACCAGTCTATATTTTACCTGCGTCCAATCCCCTAAACTGAGAGGCGCCGTGTTTTTATTATACGATGCCTCAAAACCGGCGTTTTACTACCGAACATACCGGTTCAAGGTACCCGAGGCGTTATGGCCACATTGGCTGAGTCTGAGCTGCGTTGAGCCGTGTGTGAAAGATCTCACATTCGTCCTCTGTGCCAGCGAGGAAGGCGATTCAAAATCCTGCTGCAGTCACCCCATCCCTAGATTATTGGAAGAAGAAGAAGAAGACACACTGGTTACGCTGGTGGCGCAGTCTCCTTTTCCGCATAAAAATGAAAATTTTCAAGCTATCAGTTCGTTCCCTTACTCTCAAGAGAAGGAGGAGGACGATGATGATAAAAAAGAATCTGGCTCGTTGGAATTTTCCACCTACGATGTCGAAACTGCTTCCGTGCTACTTTTTAAAAGTCCCAGAATTCGAAGTAAATATTATTACGACCTTAGCTTTGAGCTGGATCGCTACTGGATTGAAGTCTCGAGTACGCAAATACCGCAACATCTCAGAAATATAATCGAAAGCGCTTCCCAGGAGGGCCGTACAGCCACAAATGTTATGCGTGGCTTTTTGTCCTGTTCACCCGAAGATGTCGAATTAGAACGCCAAAATCTATTCATCTCCTTTCTCTATTTGTTCAACTCAACAGACGCGCGCACATTTCGGTGCTTGGATGACTCAGACCAAGATATTCGGCTCATCATTTCCAGTAGTGACTATTTTCAGGGGAAGAATTGTTCGCCCGGGGTCTTGGCCGCTTTATACTTTGGCATCGTGGAAATTTCCTTTTCTTGTCGAGGTAGTTTTTTGGATGATGTGGTGGCTTTAGTCAATTCAAAATTGGAAACACCATTGGGAAAATCGGAAAAGGAAAAACTTAGATGCATCTGGTGGTGCGCCCATTTTAAGAAGGGTATAGCCGCGGAGGATTTGCAATTTTTTGAACGTTTGTTTGTTAACCAACGACAATTAGAATTTGTTCTGCATGAGATCTGTACTGTTGCTGCTCGTAACGACGATTTAGTATTACGCGAAACAACATCGGCGGTGGGTGATGGTACCTTTTTTCAGCAGTTATTACAGGTATATAACGTTGAGTACAGTCCCGAACTGGAACGATTTCTTAAACGAGTTTGTTTGTGTTTTAAGCAGGAAAAGCAGTCATACGCGGATGCTTTGAAAGGCATGTTGCGGGGGGTCGACGAGGATGATAGTACATCCTTTTCCTTCATATTAAAGCAGCTCAATTGTTTGCGTGATGAGATTTCGCCGGATATGTTTGGTCGGGTGCGTATTCAAAACGAAAAAGAAGCAGTAAAGACCCCCTTCACGGTGACACTCTTTCAGTGGTATGTCGCGGCGCGCTGACTGCACCCGTAACAACAATAATGACGACGGCGAACATGACGTCGTCGGAAAGAGCGGATTGGTTGAAGATGCTGTACAAGTTGCCTACGCCAGAATGGAAAAAAAAACTAAGAAACTTAGAAAGGGTGGTGGTAGTAATAAGGTGATATTAAATCGTTTACATCCTAGCGAGCAAAGTTTAGAAATTGTACGGACGGTATTTGATAGATCTGTCATCACGGAGGGACAGCTAGCTATAGATCGAATAAAGGCTTGCGGCAATATTGAAAATTACTTCCTACACGCTTTTGCGGAAATTGTTTTCAACGCTTTTACCACCAAAGGACTTTGGTCCGCGTGGAGCGAATTTAAAAAACAAGGTGAACTAGCTGACATACAAACGTGGGTGTCTTCGTTCCTTAAAATTCATTATACCCTGATAAGAGATCTGCTGGATAAGTTTAACTTTAGTGTGTATATAAAAGAAGAGTATGGCAAATTTTTTGACTGCGTTTTGCTGCTGGGGTTAGTTCCCTACAGAAGACGGGTTAAAACAAACATTGATAATAACGACCACCAACCACGGACGCCTTCCAAACATCTATTTCGTTCTGTTGCTTCGGGCTTAGGTGACGCCAAGGGTTTGATTTTAGACGAATCGTTTCAAGCGTTAGAACAGCTCGAAACCTCTCTGGAGAGAATAAAAAGTAAGGAAATAGAAATTTTACCACTGGACCAAGTTGTACTTGGATACGAAGTTGTGTCTCAGACATTTCTCTGCGAACCAATTTTCAACAACAATTCTTCTTCTTCTCGTTCTTCTTCTTCCTCCTCCTCCTCCTGCGAAGACTACGAATATGCGGTCTACGTATTTTCGCGACCCGTACATATTTTATCGTCTTTTCAGTTTGATAGCATAGCCGCGCGTTTAACTAAACAAATGAGTACAGCCATAACTCTCACGAAAGCTTACAAACGAGCTACGTTGTTTGGCTCTATACCTTACAGGGCTATTTTGACTAGTGATACTGCTACTTCAATTCCAACATCGAACAAAAACGCACGGGATGGATCAACAACAACTAGGGGCATGAAATGCTCGTCGGATGGATTATTGCAGTTTATTGACTCTCAGGTTGAGAACAAGAGTGTATCACATTCCCAGACGGATCTCATTCGTCAGTATTTATTAAACCACCGACGGCCGGGTGAATCTAATATTAAATCGAAAGGTGTGCCATCGGGAATTGATTATGAAACTGTATCTATTTTGCCGGGAGATCCGTCTATCATTCAAAAAACGAGACAACAGTTTTCTCAAAAGCATCTGACAAATTATCAGTCTTTGGCTAACGACGTCAGTAAACCCATGATTGATCAAATGACGCATTTGATTTGGGAACTTGCAAACAAAAATGAAATGTATCAAAAGCAGATTCATATTTTATCGCAAGATAATTTGAAGGTAAGAAGAGACAGCGCCCTTTTGGTAGAGCGGGGAACGGGTTCAGATCAGTTCTGTTCGCATCAAAGTTGTTTGTCGCGAGAAAACTCGGAGGACATTCATCTGCTTTCGTTAGACGGCCACGCCAAGTACTTTGAATTACCATATACCGATGGTTCTAAAATCTTCACAGCGTCAACGAATCCTAAAACTCCCGAAATCGGTCACATATTTGACAGTCTTAGTACAAACTGGGTAACTGCAATGAGGGACTGCTTTGGTTTTAAGCCAGAATTCAATGCCGTTAATCATAAAATAGACGAGTCTCCTACATTCGTAACCGAAGAACGGTTATATAAACCCTTCTTAACTTTATTTCATTGTAATCAGCATTGGTGTTTTATTGAAGACTTGTCCAAACCTTTATCTCTCCTTGCTCCCTATTTACTTTACACGATCACTTTTCAAAATTCGTTGGTTGGGATGACCATCTACAAACACATACAGACGTTATTAGAGGAAGCAGAGCGGGATAAAGAACAAAAGGTATGATGATGATGATGATGAAATCGATGCGGCGGCGTCTTCTTCAATGGATTCTACTTTTGCTGGCGGTACTGACTAAATGTCAGTCAAGCGGCGGCTTACGCCAAGTGACGGTTTTTGAAGGTCATCCTGCGCGTCTGACTTGTCTTCCAAACGAGGGTATTGAAACGAACGACACTACCAAAGTGGTGTGGACCGACTGGATGAACAGTGTACTAACGTTCAATCAACAAAGAATAATAGACGATCTCCGATTGATTCCAGTTGGATTATACGATCTTATAATTAGTCGCGTTCGACACTCGGACCAAGGAATCTATTGGTGCGGACTATCTAGCCCCGCGGCTCCCAGAACCTTCGAGATTCGTCTTAATGTTCTTCTTGCTAATAGTGAGGATGATGCCGTCATTGAAACTGTAGAAGGATCGACTTTAAAAATAAAATGCCCCGGAAGAGAAAACGGGACTGTTTCGTGGCACCGTGAAGATGGGGCAGATTTTTGTCATTCGCTCAACGACACTAACGGCGTCCTACAATTTAAGCGTGTAAGTCGGGAGTGTAAAGGAGTATATGCATGCGTTATTAGCACTTCGTCGTCGTCTAAGGTCCTTAAAATGATAAAACTTGTAGTGAAATTTTCACCCGAGTTGACGCTGTTTCCTCGCCAATCCCGCTTAGATCAAACAAACGGTACCGTCACGTGCGTTGCGAAGTCTTATCCTCCGGCTAACATTACGTGGACACTAAACAACGTAGAAATCACTGACGGGGAAAAGTATCAAATCGAGCTGGAAAATTCTAGGTCCGTCCTTCGCATAAACAGAGTTAGTAGAACCGATTCGGGAGTGTATCGTTGCTCGGCTGAAAATGACGTGGGTATGAGTGATGTGGATTTTTCCTTGTTGAGTTCGGGAAAAAGCTCACAACATCGTTTTCGACAATCAATTTTGCCTTTAATTTCCGTCACGCTCCTCGTTAATGTTATTTGTGTGTTTTTCTAGATGCCATCATAATCCTCGTGTCGTTTCTGTTTGTGTGTTGTCAAAACAATAAAGTTTCGTCGTTTCTTATTTGCATTTGGTTGATCAGCTGGGCTTTGGAAGGAAATGTGAGATAAACTTGCGGGTTTTTGAATATATTGTAGTTTAAAAAAATGGTAGGATTGTTCTTTACTCTCGATAACATTACGTACACGGCTCTCATCAAATCGCTTTTTATTTTTCGTGGAAACACGCAACATACTCCACTCAAAGAAATTCCCGTGCTTTTGGCTACAGTCATACTTGTAAGATTTTGAATGGGAACGTCGTAAAGTACACTGAAATCGAAGACGGTTTTGCGGTTATCTTCTTGGTGTTTAAAGGTAGGCTTCGGAGTTAAAATGAATATAAGGTGTTGATCTGCACTCTTCACGAGAGCGGTTTTCATGCATACTTCTGGAAACGTGTTCTCACAATTCTGAAAGGGTCTGTTGGAGGGTAACCATTGTTTTTCGAACGTTACGAAATCAAGGAACTGACACTCTGATCCTTCTGTCAAAATTTTTTTGGGAAGTTTGTAACCATAATATTTAGACTCGATGTTATCGAGAACGCAGATGGAAATCGTAATGTTTTTTAAACTCGAACAGGCATGAGCCATTTTTAGCAGCGAAGATTTTATCCACGCACTTTTATTCAACAAAAAACCCTCTACTAATCTCGTTTGTGATTGAAACGGATCGGAAAAGGGGCAGATCTCCTCCCAAAGATCCGGGAGACACGTGCATTGAATACATTCCTCCGAATGTAACCTATACTCTTTCACCAGTCGATGTAAAAAGGTTAAAAAAAGACAAGGACTGCAGATTAGTTCGTTAGTATAATGAACGACTGTTAGAAGTTTTAAAAAGGTACCAGAAAACCCAACCATCACTCCAACGGTTCGCTTACAGATGACGACTTTGGATCGTTTTCTTATACGGATACTATTCTTAAATAGCACCGCCTCTTTCGTTTCGGTGGCCGCGTTTCCGTGTTCTAGACACTCAGGATCATATCCGTCTTGACAGTCATCCAAAAGGGAAGAAGAGTTTATTGCGTTTTTTAAGTATCTCAATTCTCGATCGAAAAAATTATTCTTTCGTTTCGCACCCGGAGGGTCGTACTGTTGCTCACTACCGTCGTCTGAGAATAATTTAGACTGACGAACGAATACCCAGTTGTCGTAGGATAGGATGTCGGGAAATTGCGAATGTGTACCCATGTTGTTACTTGAAATAAACCTTTGCACCTTCTGATACAGATGTCTTTCTTTTTGTTGACTTTCATTCTGAGCTGGTATACAAGACGATGTTGACGCCGCCGTCTGATCCACCAAGAATCTTTTTGCATCGTTTACAGATACCACGCAATAAATGTCTTCTTCCAGAAAATCGCAGGAGTCATCCGCCTGCTTCTGTATGAAAGCTCGGACTTCCGCGTGTTGAAGAAACAATCGGACAACGTCCGGTTGAAACTGTTTTTGCGGATCGGTGATTAAGTTTTCATCCTCTACAACGAACTGGTCAAAATAGAATCGATCTGTCCAAAGAGATATGCCGTGTTCTAGTTTGTAAAGACACTCGTTAAACTTTTTGTCGGAGCATCTTTTGATGTGAAGAAACCGAACACTATTGGAAATCACATCCAGCGTGTCCCGGACAGCGGGACAGTGAAAGACACTATCTATTATGCTATTACACGGAATAGTTTTGTCAAATTCGTCGGCGTGGAAAGCCTGCGTTTGCGTCGGAGAACCGATCAAAACAAACACCGGAATATCGGAAGTTGACAATCCTAGACGGAACCGCATGTATGAACGTATAAATGCTAACGCGTCAAGAATATAGTCTGGCGCTTGACTGCATTCATCAATAAGTATGTATCTAAGCAAGGCTAAATCGGGTATACAATGAGGATGTAGTTTTTTTAGCAACTTCGCTCGCTCCTCGCTGCCTCCAATTAAATGGGCGTGTCTGTCCAAACGACTTTCATCAAGATCTTGCAAGATGGGTGCCACGGTAGGCCAGTATTGGGCCAGGTTTTGCAGTTGCACTTCTGGGAAACTTTCAGGCTCGCTATGTACTCCCGCTGTATAGTTTGTACGTGGTTGTTTAAATTGCATTAGTTTAAAAATCGTCCCTAGCTGTTTTCCCAAATCCACGTTTCGATAAGCCCGATTCATGACGTCCACCGAGGTATTAGTAGTACCGGTTATACCCACGTCTTCAAGTAGATTAGCAACGAAGTTGACCAAACTGAAGGTCTTCCCCGATCCGGCCGGTCCCGTTACTGCAATCACGTTGTAAGGAAAAACAACACCTTTCATTCCGTCTTTTGCTTTTAAACCTTTTTTATTGGTAACTTCAAAAAATGGAAAATAATCTTCTTCTTCAGAAGCGTACCTCCAACCGGGACGAATGAAGGAAGTGTGCCGCAGTTGCCGACATCGTTGAACTAGATGTTTGCCGAGAGTAGAGTTCACCATTGTAGACGCGTACCAACAATCGGGCTGATCCATAATAATGCTTATTCTTAGTTCGTTGTTATTCCTTTTCGTTGCCTTATTATTAAATGTCGTATTGTCAATTTATGTTTGTGACGAAAATGACGTTGTACGGACGGTGCAGTTCGAGAAGCAGCCTCGGTGTCCCTCGGCTAAAAAAACGCAACAAACTAATTCGCTCAACGGAACGGCCTATTTATTTAAACCAAACTTCAAGAAGTACACGCAGAGAGCTCATCGTTGTCGCTTACACGTTACCAAAATCACCACAAAAAGAGATTGCGCCTATTGGTTATGTAGCGAATCAAAAATTCCTTTATACGAACACTACATAGAGTCCGTTTCTGAAGAAACGTGTCTAGAGTGGGTTCAGAATGAAAAATGTTCGGACTGTCTTCAGTCGGATGCCGGATTCCAGAAAGAAGCTAACTGCCACTTTGTAGACTTATCTGGCGAGCTAAAAACGACTTTGCTTAAAGGAAATCCGCAATGGGAAGATACCAGCTTTGGACCGGCTGAGTGGTCCGGCACTTTGAAAAATTGTGAAGTGTCACGAGGAAATGTGGTTTTAAAACGGCCTTGGAACGTAATCGCTTCTTCTTGGGGCACTCTGTCATTTATGGGTACAGAACCGCTGCGAGAACTCGATTATCACTTAGCTTATCGCGATGCGGTGATGACGGTAGTTTGGTTGAAACCGGTGAATAACGAGTCTCAATGTAATTACGCGTTACATACTGAAAATGGTGCTCATCTGGTATCTTACGGGGAAGACGATTTAAACAATTCCTACACCCATGTCGTTATTCCAGAACTTCAAACGTCTTTTAGTCTGCTTCTGAATATGCGACACGAGTATGAAACACACACCGACATGAACTGTCCCGATAACGTTTTGGTTAACAACGTTGACACTGCCACGGTGTACGCTTTAGCGGGTGACCTTATAGTTGTCTTCGTTCCAATTGAGACTGCTGGATTAATATCTGTGACAAGCCGACAGACGGCGCTGCAGCACCCCATTCATGGACACGTTGTTAAAGAAGACTTAAAGAGCGCGCTCGAAGGTGCTGCTGACTCAACGATTCGTGATAAACGAGACCTGTCTGGAGCAGCTGATGCCGCGGCTTCTGTAGCGTCAGCAAAATTGGACTACTTCGTAAACTTATTCAGCAAATATCGATACAACGATGCGAGACAACTCGCCGAGGTGATCTGTAAAACCACATTGCAAATTTATGATATGTGGAAATTACAAGCGGACATTCAACCGAGTCTCGTCATATCTCACCTTTTGAAAACTAACGTTATCGCTCGTCGAAATGGCATGGGGTTTTACGACATTTTGCCGTGTGCGGACCTGTCACCGAGTGACTACTTCGTTTTGCCTTCGATGCGCGACCCTGCCAATAAGGACAAGTGTTACTCACGACCACTTGTATCATTGCGCAATAATAACACTGCTCAGTCGGTTTTAGCCACGCAGGATTTAACGTTTCAACTTTCCAAGGAAAAAAACCGAGTGGTATTTCCTCCTCTTTATCTAGAAAGGTGCTCTCTAAAGCCGAACATTTCTCACACTTTTACAATAGATGGTGTCGTTTATAAATACCAAAACTACGAACTGCTTGATTCAGAAGAAAAAAATAACTTGAGTGTGCAGCACCCTGTGCAGATCATCTCTCCGAGCTTTTCTTCTGACATTCTCTATCGGCCACAAACCATAGATCATATTCCCCTATTTAGAGCTGGGGAGATATCAATCAGTTTTCAAGATACGATCGAAGTTATGGATTATCTCAACCGAGAACTGGAGAGTTTTAGCAAATACGGTCGACAATCTGAACTTTTGGAAATAGTGGGGCGTTCGTTTGTAGGGTTTGGTATTGATGTTGATATCATACAATTGTTGTCGAGCACCTTGGAACGCTTATATGAACTTTTTTTAAATCCCCTTCTTCAATTTCTTGGTCTTATATTTATATGTGTTCCTATATTAAACGGTTGGTTTGGGTTGATAACAAGTTGCTGTCGTTTTAATAATACCAAAACAGTATATATATGAATAACCGTGTGTGTGTGTCGGAGGAGGGGGTACTGGTAAATGTATCGATCGAGTGTGTTTTGTGGGGGTATTAAAACTATATAAACTTCACACGTTTGGTGATAACGAAAGTTTTGCGATTATCAAACAAATAATTGACACAGCAAAGAAGAAATAAAAACACAAAAACAACACCATGTTCGTTATTCGTCCGATTCTCATAACGTTGTGTATGGTCCTACCAGCTGTATCTGTTTATTTTTGTAAGGAGGATGATATTACGGAAACGGTAAAGTTTGAGAAAGAGCCCGAATGCTTACCGCCTAGTAAGGCACCCGAAAGGGTAAGAAATGGAACGGTCTATTTATTTAAACCTAATTTTCAACGTACAGAAATTGATGCCTATAAATGCCAAAAACATATCGTGAGAACAATGACAGCCAGAGACTGTGGGTTCTGGATTTGTGCGGGAGATAGCGTTCCGCAGCATGACTACTATACCGAGTCTGTATCGATCGATGTCTGTAAAAAATGGATAGAGCGCAATTCGTGCGACGAGTGTTTAAAAGAGCCCAACACGCGAGCTAGCTCGTGTGCGTTTAAGAAAACCAACCCCTCTACTTACGAAACCGACGCGCCCGTGAGAGTGGAATATGAAAGTAATGTAGCGTTCGGAGTAGCTAGGTGGCACGGTGATACCGTCAATTGCGCAGTATCAAAGGGTAAAGTCACATTGAAACGTCCGTGGAATACAATCGCTTCATCTTGGGGAACGCTCTTGACGGATCTCGAGCACGGGCGGTACACAGACAACCGCTATTCCAACCTCGCTGATCGAGGTTATCGAGATGAGCGGAAGACGGTGGTTTGGACGGAGGATATTGGACAAATGCATACGTGCTCCTACAAACTACACATCGAAACGGGAGGCTTTATAATTTTATTTAGCAACGAAATAAACGGCAACGAACAACAACGACAACTTGTCATACCGGACCAGCAGGTTTTGTTTACGATATCCGATGCCGACAGTATCATTGAGTATTATGGAAATTCGAGTCAGTATGGCTGTCTAGATGAAAGCATCGCTACGGGTATTGATGGGGCGGAAGTGTTCGCGTTGCCGGGCGATATGATTGCTGTTTTTATTGAAAATGATATTGACGGCGATATTGTATTTGGTCAAACGGGCGAAAATCAGACGAATGTTCCCATTCATGGACATGTCACAGATAACGGCTTTTTACAGGTTGTAAACGATACAAATACTGTTAACGCCGCAGTCAACGGTGGACGTCGGAGACGAGATGTGGCGGAAGTACTCAGTGCTGTTGCTGCCTTCCAAGAATCAAAACTGGCCTACTTTATCAATCTCCTATCCAAGCATCAGTACACTACTACCATTCAATTACTCGAGAACTTGTGTCAGAAGACACTACAACTTTTTGCACTTTGGAAAATTCACGCGGAGGTCAGTCCAAGCGCCGTTGTGTCACACCTTCTGGGTCGAGATGTCATGGTAAAACGGGAAGATGATCATTTCAACATTATGGCCTGCATGTCTATTGCGGAAGAAGATTACGAGATCTTACCTTCTATGCGGGATCCGAACAACGTCGAAAAGTGTTATTCTAGACCTTTAATAAAAATGAAGGAAAATCCAAGAATTTGGTTTCAGCTTGGAAAGGAGAACAGATTGATAACGCCTCCCATTTATTTTGAAAAATGTACACCTAAGCCTAATGTTACGGCTTATTTTCGCATTGACGAAAAGGTTATTCAATTTGTTAATTATTCAAAAAATGAGAATTTCTCCGGTTACCCCTATGACAACGTTCTCGTTCTGAGTCCCAAGGTCAGTGACTTTTTCGATGTCGAGCAACAATTTTACAACGTTAAACACGTGACTCTGTATGACAAGGGAGAGGTTTCGGTGAGTTTGATTGACGGGGAAGAAGTAATGGATTATATGAATCAGGAACTTAATATTAGAGCGAAATATGGAAATCGAAGGTACAGTCAATTTGAAGATAAACCATCATCATCCGAACATTCGTCCGAAATCCTCATATTTTTTGGCGACATTATGAGTCATCTTATTTTTTTCTTTTCAAATCCAATATCGCAAATATTAGCGATCATCTTTATATTAATACCGACCTTCTTTAACTGGTTTCGTTTGTTCTATTCTTGCTGTAAGAGACCAAAGGTAACCATTTTTGCGGCAAAACGGGGAAAGTATACGAAATTGCCAAGCGACGGTAATTCTGTTTCTGATGACGTTATGTGACGCGTATGTGTTGGTGTTTTATGTTGGGGGGTGTAATTTGTGACAAATTGATTGTCAGATCTGAATTGTATTCGTGATGTGGGGTTTTTTTTTTCTTCTTCTTCTCTCGTCATTTTCACAGTATGCACATTATCTCATATATGCCATCCTAGAAATGCAGCGATCTTCGCACAAGATGTAGAAATGTCGTTCAAGGTTTCGGAGATCATCACCCAAGAAATCAAGATTCCGTCATAGGCGGCGAGCAACTGTTGTTCGTCCTGTCGAAATATCTGTAACCCTACACCAGTACCCGTATCCTCCATAGTTAATGAAAAACGGCCTTCTTCCTTTATAAAGAGCCCGCTTATGGATGACTCGGTATTGGATATGAGCTGTCTTATGAGTATGTTAATTGGTAACTTTTTTTCCGCTGTGTGTTGAGGTTCGCGTCTAATATCTTGTGACATAAACCAAGCCATAAATATTGGTCCCAGAAAAAATTTGCTGTCGTGTCCTATCAAGTGTTGAAATGTTGTAACCGTCGGATTGTTTAAAGAAGCTGAAAGACTACACTCTTTCGAGCCGGTCATTGAAATCATTTCCAAGTTGGCGAGTTCGATCATTTGTATCTGATAATTTAGATAAGCATTGGTATTTAAAAGTAAATCTGTCACACGTAGCTGAAACCCGCAACCAATTCCTAAAATATTTCGAAGTTTACATCCGAGGGCAACTCTACACAATCCCGGTAGTATTTCAAAACGTACATCAATGTAATTGTCATCACTTTCAGTAAGATGTGATTCTGTACCCGTTTCTACTAAGCTGGATCGGATTATACGACCGATGTTGGGTTCAGCTGTATGATGTGCCGCGAACGAAGGCATTTTATCCATCAACGTGCTGGGTAATAATTTCACCCTCGATACTGGAAATCGAATAATATTATTATCATTCAGAAAAAGATCCACAAATGAATCTAATGTATATGACTTAGAGTTACGAATTTCAATGCCGATGTAAAGAAAACGTTCATTGTCTTGTTTGATGTCACAACTATTAAACCAAGGTTTTACGAATGTGTGCCGTGGGTACGAATTGTTGATTGAATAAACAATATTAAAACGAGAGTATGTGAAATTGAAGCGTTTTTTGTCAAGTTGAAGCAGCACATAGTCACCTTTCAAGTTAGTTGCAATTTTTGTCTTGTCCGAGACAGCAACCATGAATGCATTGGCAGAAGACATTTGTGGAAATTTCTTTGATAATCCAGACTTTGTTAAAGTGAAATTTTCACTATTTTTAACGTATAATGACACAATATCTAGTCCTCATTTTTACAAATCTTATAAGAAACGAAAGTATACGCTTCGAAATTTAAAATGTATAGCTCAAGATCGCAAACAATATTGTGAAGATTTACTAACTATTTCTAATTTATATTGTGTTGTTTCAAGTATGCTAAGTCTGACGTGTGAGTGCTGCATGGGAAAATTATCAAAAGAAATTGTCGTGCAATTAAAACAAATAGGTAAAGATTTGAAACACGAAGAAACTGTGAAACAGCGTACTGACACACATGCAAGTTACTTTTTAGCGTTTTTAAAACTGGTTAATGTGGATCAGTCAGTTAATTTTCAACACAGCTTTTCACCATATGCAAGAAAAATGTCTGATCAGATCGCAGTTCAGTATAATTCTAAATATTTACCTTCAGAGGAAGTAAAACAAAACACAGGAAAAGAAGCATCTACCAAGTAACGAATAGGATGTTTCAGCACACACACGCACACACACACAGGAAAAGATGTTCATGATGTGGGAACTACATTTTACAACGCCTTTTTCTTCCGAGACTGTTTATTTTTGACTTTTTCTTCCAAAAGCGAGAGAGAGAGAGAGAGAGAGTATATAAAGCTCGTTTGTATGGAGCGGACCTCATTATGAGCCATTGTCTCTGCGGCGTCTGTTACTGCCCTTCTGTACCGAAGCAAGAACCATGGCTTCTTACTCCGATAGTTGTATTCACGTCTCAATCGAAGGAAATATTGGAGCGGGTAAATCTACCCTCGGGAAAAACCTAATGACAAAACTAAACTGCGGAGAATACCTAAAATATCCCATTCAGATAATAGATGAGGACGTTCATCAATGGAGAAACGTTGAAGGTATCGACATCCTTCATGAATTTTATAAAGACCCAAAGACAAATGCTTTCGGTGAACAGCTAGTTATATTATTTTCGAATTTCACCCGCCTGTTACATGCCACGAAAGAACAGCACATTTCGGCTTTTCCAAAAGTTAACGTAACTTGCAGGAGTTTGGAGTCGGTGATGAATGTTTTTATACCCGTGTTTTTACAGAGAAACTATATAACTGATGTCCAGGCTAAAGTGCTGGGGTTTTGCATTCAAATGTGTTATCAACACATTGAGAAGCCCCATCTCATTATCTATATTCGCACTCGACCGGATTTGTGCTTGGAGCGTTTAAAATGTCGAGGTGAATATGAAGACATTGACATCGACTACTTAACGGAAATACATCATGAACACGAGAGATGGTTCGACGCGACATCCTTTGAGGAAGGAAAAGTAATAGCTCTTCCCCAGCAAAAACAAAATAGACACGTCTGTTTCGTAGACGGCTTTGTGTCTCAAGCAGATTTGACTGATAAAGTTCATAGTATTCTTATCGAGTTTATAAAGCAAAAGACACTCAATGACGTTCAAAAGTTACACGATGATGTGACTCGGATGCAGTCAGAACCACAACCAGCCACATTGTACTCGACATTTGATAACATCTCACGAGACCACAAGGAACACGTTCCTCCTGAGTTGTTGGTGATGTTGGACAACATTAAAAAAAGCCAGCAGGGTGATGATTTGGGGCAAGGACTCACCGCAGGGAAAATTTGGAATCGGATGGCCTGTAACATGACTCCCGATTAACATTATATGAACATATAATTATATACCAGCAGCGGAGCGCTCGCCAAGGAACCTTACAGTACCGATATTGCTTCTGGTGGTGGTCTTTTTGTATTTGTCTCTTCTAAAAATGAATATTGCTCGGGGGAAGGACAATTTAAATCCCCCGCTTGAGATGGAATAGTTTCATCTAGTAGCGCAGTAAGATTGTTTAGTTGGATCTGATGCTGTTGCTCGTTTCTTCTTTTCTCGACGAAAGCCGCTTCGAAGTCTTCTATGTGGTGGTTGTTGCGGTGTAATATTTTGTCCATTTCCTTTTGAATCAAGTAGTCTCGCTCCATCCACAATTTTGTATACTCCCCCTTGAGATGTCGAATCATTCGTTCCCTGGCGCGTGAAACGTTTTGCATTTCTTCTTCATACATTTCGTATCTTCGTTCTCTTATCATATCAGTTTTTCGTAAATTCAGTTGACTTTCTTCCGTATCCAGTTTGTTCATGACCTGATGATATTTGTTATCAATGACGTTTCGTTTTTCTTCAATTGAATAGAAGATGTGGTCTAATTCGTCGCTTTGATTGGGGGCACCCCGTTCTGTGGTCTGACTTTCGAGAGGTGTATACAATACCGAAGAGATTGGTTCGTGGACTAAACGATCTAAATAGACAAACCATAAAAACGCCCATCTCGAGATAGTAAAAGCTGCGTTATGAACTTTATCCCAGAACCTGACCATGATTGGGTAGATGTGGAATTTCTGGTATTTTGCGGTCTGGGTTTATCCGTGTCTGTTTATGAATATATTCTTTGTGGAAATCCTGAAGAGACTGACCAGGACGAAGACTCGATGTCTGTGACCTGTTCAGAAAAAAATGATATTGTTACTGCCAAGACCTATAGTAGCTGGAATCAGTCAAACAACCTTTACATATGTGCATATCACGTGTATAACGATGACGGTTCTTCTAGATCACATTTCTGTGCACAGATTTCCGCCCTGTATCGTGACAAAACCGAAGGGACGTCAAATTTTGGCGCGCCGAAACGCAAAGGAGCGCTGTTATATCTGCTGGTAAACGAACCTTTACGCGATGTGTTATCTGACGTTACTTCGACGGGTCATTTTTCTCAAACGTGGATTCGAGACAGAATTGACTGGAATCGTACGTACCACGACGCGTTGTTATCATATATCGAATTTGAAATGGATTTTCAAAATATCGTACCCACTTTCCCCAAAACAGAATTAGGTAGAACGTACGTTTCAAAGTTAGCGCGACTGACGAATATAGCCAGTCTCTTGTGTCGGCGGATATTTCTTTTAGAGTGTGAAAGCTGGTTGAAAACAACGTTTGATACTTCCGAAATTAAAAACACTGCTTTAACCTTAAAATTTTTCTTTTTTAATCCCGCTTCTCCTATATCGTTGTTACAATTGCAATCCGTATACGTTCAGGATTTTGATTATTGTTCACAAACTGTTGTTTTAAATCGGTCCAGTGGCGATTCACATTTCGTTGTTGCTTTTCGTTCCTTTTGGTATCTTGAGAGAAACGCCTTTACAGACTTTTGTAAATACTTACATTTTCGACAACATTATTCAGATACCACTTTAAATCAATTATACAAAGCGTGGCGTTCACGCACTACCGATTATAGCTGGATGGGTCAGTATTACGTGGATATTTTGAGCGATACTTCAAACTGCTTGTGGAGTGATATCGCAACTGAGTATAGGAAAGCGGTGCTTTACTCGAACTGCAGCGAGTGGCATTCAGAAAAGCAAAACAATCTCATTAAAGGAGCGCTAGGAAAAGTGGACGATCTCCTTAAGGCTTATACCTTTCCAGATTTTTATTATTATCGTTACAACCTGTCGGTTAGTACTGATTTTCCGACATTTTTTGCATATAAGCTTTGTACTTACCACCAAGCCTTGTTCCAAGCGCTTCCCCCCAAAAAAAATGTCCGAGCGCCGCTCCCACCCTTGGATATCAAAACGTTTAATAAACGGGCTGGAATATCAGTGAGGAGACAAGGTAAATCCCTGAACTTACAGGGTCGCTACTATTTATGTGTTTCAGCGGCAGAACATACGCTGTTTTCTAACGCACATGGTACGGAAGGTGAAGAAAACTATGTGCCCTGTCCAGCTTTTGTTACTCAAAAAACAAACGGTGACGGCCTGGAGGCGCGATGTTCCGCTTGGGGTGTCAGTTGCAATGGCGACCCTAAATACTACGGTCCGACGAAAAAGGAAGCCGGTGCTTTTGAAGCTTTTATGAAAGACCTTGATTTAGATCAAATGATTGAAGATGCCCAAAAGCAAGACAATGCCAAGTTATTTATTTCAAAACACTTAACTTTGATTTTGAGGGACGTGTATGATTGTGTGTACCAACCGACGCCGCCGCATACGGGCTCGTTGAATTGTCACGAAATATTGAATCCGTTTCTGTCTTGTTCATCTATTCCCTTCGATTTGGATTTTAAAAATGTTTTGCGTCCATTCTCCTTCGACGAACTAATTACCATCTCCGAGGGGTTTTTGCAAGCCGTTCGTATATTTGTGCATATCATTCGGCGAGATCAATCCCATAAAGCCCCGATCTCGGGCTTGAAATTGTATGCTTTCAAGTCGAGTTGTTGCGACGATAATGATCAGACTACTGCCTGTGTGTGCAAAGAAAAAATCGGTTTGCGTTTCATAGTTCAGTTGCCGGATAATGTTTTAATAGCCAACATTAGAGCATTAAAAAGCTGTTCCGATTTGCTATTGTCCTTGTTGCGATCCCATTTTGAAACCGTAAGCGTTATAGAAGCAAACAGTTGCAATTTCAATAACGTGATTGATTTAAATGTCTGGGAAGAACTAAAAACGCTTCGATTACCTTTTGCATATAAAGAGGGTAACAAACGACAACTGTTTCCATTTTTTACCTTCGACGAAGACACGCCAATAGATGGAAAAACTGAAATAAAAAACAAGCTACGTTCATTAATATTAGAACCGAGCATCGCCCTGACACATCGAGATCAGAGACCTGTGCCTTCAGCGGAAGAACCCCATCAACCCGCTGCTTACGTTCTGCTAGGAATTCCTGACTCGGAGGAGGAATGTTCGGCGTTGGATGATTTTTTGGAAGAAGAACAAGAAGTAGAACTCGAACCGTCGTCTTGTACGGATTTAGTAAAAAACAAATCGGCTTTGAAAGAAAGCGCTCGCCAATACTTTGTCATTTTGGGAGAGGATTCTGATGATAGACAACTCATTGCAAACCTTCAAAGAAATCTCTATCTGCAGCTGAAGCAATCCAAATTCAAGTTAAACTATTTGTTTTATTCATGTAAACTTAAAGAGGATGCAAGCAACACTTCTGCCGTTTTGCGTTATAAAATTCTCACGGGTGAATGCCAGGAACGTTTTTCATTTTGTTTGCAAGAGGATAAAAATAAACGATCCCGAAAGGTTCTTTACTCCCTAGTTATATGCAAAACAGAAAAGCAAGAGCTTTCTATGCTTTTGATGTGTAAATGTTTCGCCTGCCACAATAATGTTCCGAAGTGCGTTTTACGATGGAATTTATCAAAACCAAATTAATAATAATAATAAAGTGTATTTATATTGCGCCTATCCCTTACAAAAAACAAAAATATTTGGCTCTAAGCGCATTACAACATGTGAAGGACTTGGTACAATCAAGTCTGACAAATACAACAGCACAATATACAGTCGGTCTCTTAGGTAAAAGCAGCTTCGACAGTTAAACACTTCTACTAAAAGATCCTCTAACAATTTACAAACATAGTTAAAGAACATCGAGTTAATAGGAATTAAAAAAAAAAAGGTTCTTATAATAAGACTATCTAGCGAACGACGAAGAAGAAGAAGAATAAAACTATCAATGTCAATGTATAACAAGTCATTCAACGTAAATGGCCAAAGAACAA
This sequence comes from Littorina saxatilis, assembly GCF_037325665.1. Taxonomy (NCBI): domain Eukaryota; kingdom Metazoa; phylum Mollusca; class Gastropoda; order Littorinimorpha; family Littorinidae; genus Littorina; species Littorina saxatilis. The sequence continues at coordinate 59,202,138 of NC_090252.1, forward strand.
CAATAAAACAATGGTGATAAAACAGTTATACTCAATGGCTAATAACGAGGCAGAGTTAAATAGTATCGACACAAGATTAAAACAAAACATATTTCTGGAGACGAATTAACAACAATAAAGCAATGGTGATAAAACAGTTTTACTCAATGGCTAATAGCGAGGCAGAATTAAATAGTATCGACACAAGATTTAAACTAAACATATTCCTGGAGACGCATTTAATAATTATACATGTATCAAATAATCAATGTACAAAATACAGCCCTCGCAAGCAACCCGCCCCCAGCCGGCCCACAGCGCGCTACGATGGCAAGCGACCCCTCTCCTCAATGTGGCAAATACTGAACAGTGCACACAACCAATTACTCGCATATACTCGTGTCGCTCACTCGCACACACACACAAACACACACACGGACAACATCGAATCACTCGCACAGGCTAGGGGTTGAAGTATTCCCGGAAGAGGTGTGTTTTTAGAGAGGACTTGAAGGAAGGGAGAGAGGTAGAAAGGCGGACAGACATGGGCAGAGAGTTCCAAATAGAGGGAGCTGTGTAGGTAAAGGCGCGCTTGCCGAAAGCGTTCAGTTTGACGCGTGGGACAACAAGGTGCCCTGCGTCAGCGGATCTGAGGTTGCGTGTGGGGACGTGTGGCTTTAAGAGCGAAGACAGGTAAGAAGGGGCAGAGTCTTGAAGGCTACGGTAACACAGGGTAGCTATTTTATATGTTATGCGTGCTTTGATTGGTAGCCAGTGAAGGGTCATGAGGAGAGGGGTGACATGGTCGCGCTTGCGCTTGCGCAGCACAAGACGTGCTGCATTGTTCATGATGCGCTGTAGGCGGTCTAGCTTGGCGTCTGGGAGGCCGGCTAGGAGCGAGTTGCAGTAATCCAGTCTCGACAAAATAAAAGCCGAAACCAGTGTCTTGGTTGCGTCGAGGGAAAGAAGGTGTCTGATTTGGCTAATCCTCCGCATTTCAAGAAAGGCGGTTCTGCAGAGTGAGTTGATGTGGGCGTCCATTGACAGGTTACTGTCAAGGTGGACACCCAGGTTTTTTACTTTGGTGCTGAATGTGACTGTGGTATCAGAAAGGGTAAGACTGGATGTTTCTGAAAGAAGCTTTAACTTTGATTGTTTGCCAACTGGCATGATCTCTGTCTTATCATCATTCATCTTGAGCTTGATGACTGTCATCCACTGTTTGATGGAATCGCTGCATGATTCTATTGACTGCACTAACTCTGTAAACTGTTTGGTGTGTGCGGATTTTTGTAGTTGAGTGTCGTCTGCGAACATGTGGTACAGGACATTGTGGTGCTTTATGACTTTGCTTAACGGCTGCATGTACATAGTGAATAACACTGGGCCTAACACAGATCCTTGTGGGACACCATACTTTAATATGGTGTCCTCGGAGTGCTTATTCTGGATCACAACAGCCTGAGTGCGTCCAGTCAGGTAGGAGCAGAACCACCCCAGAGCCGTGCCTGTTATGCCGAATGTGGTGTTCAACCTTGCCAGCAGTATATCGTGGTCAAGGGTGTCGAACGCTGCGGATAGGTCCAACAGGGCCAGAAGCGAAACAGAGCCGCTGTCACAAGCAGTGAGAAGATCATTCGCTACCTTAAGTAGGGCTGTTTCAGTGCTGTGATCTGCGCGGTAGGCGGACTGTAATGGTTCAACCATACCTGTCTTAGCGAGATGCTCTGACAATTGGGCCAAAACAACTTTTTCAAGGACTTTCGAAACAAAAGGCAAATTGGAGACAGGGCGGTAGTTCTTGAAAGTGTTGATGTCAAGGTTAGCTTTTTTCAGGAGGGGAGTGACTACTGCATGCTTAAAAGAAGGGGGTACTTGACCGGATGTGAGGGATTGATTTATGATGTCAGTAATGACAGGGAGTAATTCCTCTAGACACTCATTTAATAGCTCTGAAGGAATTGGGTCGAGAATACAGGATTTGGGTGGAGCTTTTTCAATGATCTTCTTCACTTGTTCTTTAGTGACAGGAGAAAAACCGGTGAGGTGGGCGCCGTGAAATGGCGCATGCTCTGGATGCCCAGGAGCAGCATCAAGCTCGACTCGGATCTTCTCGATTTTTTCGGCAAAAAAGTCCCCAAACTTATCTGGAAGGTCATCAAGAGGGACGGAGTTTGGTAGCTTTTTATTTTGAACTTTACCGAGGAGCTGCCCTGTGATCAGAAAGAGTTCTTTGCTGGAGGTGCTGTTCTCGATTTTCTGAGAAATAAACTGGTGTCTGTTCTTATCCACCATCTCTTTGACGGCCTCTCGGTGAAAAGTAAAGATTTGCCTGTGGACCGTGAGAGCCGATTTCCTCCACTCTCTCTCAGCACGACGCCGATCTTGCTTGGCTGTGGAGACCTCCGGCGTAAGCCAAGGTGCCGAGGGTCTGTCGGTGACTGTGCGTGTGGTGAGAGGGGCGTGCTTGTCCAGAGTCCGGCGCAGGTCGCTGTTGTAGCTGGACACGAGGTCATGTCTGTCTAACTGGAGTGCTCTGACGTCATCCTTCAGTGCTGCCATGTCGATCCGCTTCATGTTGCGCGAGGTGACGACTCGTCTGGCAGGGCCTGGCTTCTGAAGGTCGAAGCCGAAAGAAATGACGAAGTGGTCGGAGATCAGCATGTCCTGCACAATCAGGTCTGAGACGCCGACGTCCCCGCCGACCACCACCCAGTCAAGGGTGTGTCCACGACGATGCGTCGGCCTGTCTACCAGCTGGGACAAGTTGAGAGTGGGGAGCAGTGTTTTCAGCGTGTTAGCGTTCAAGTCCGACTGTGAATCATAATGAAGGTTGATGTCTCCGACAACTACAAGATTACAGTGCAAATTGGCGTATTCGTCTAAAAGCTCTGTGAACTCAGCCAAAAACTGCGGAGTAGATAGTTTGTTCTTTTTATTGGGGGGAGGGCGGTATACACAAAGAAATGTGAGGTCTTGATTGCAATGACGGATTTTAGTCTTGCACAGTTCAAACGAAAGAAAATCAAACCGTTCAAGCGAAATGTCTACGCAGTCGCGCAATGAAGTGCGATAGAGCACGGCCAGACCACCACCCGCGCCAGTCAGACGTGGGCAGGAGTGGAGGTTGAAGCCCGGGGGAGTCATCGCTTGCATCAGGGGCTCGTCGCCGACCTCTCTAAACCAAGTCTCTGTTATGAAGACTAAGTCCGCTTGGCTATCGAGCTGCGCGTCGTCCGCATCATAGGGGTGTATGTGTCCCTCATTTGCGCCTTCGTATTTGCATTGATCCTGAGTGTTAATGTCGAGTGTAAGAAAATGTATCTACACATTCACTTAATGGTGTTTGTCATTAGCTTATTACTAGAATCGATAACGAGATACTGTTTGGTCAAGAAAAACAAAAACCTCTTAAAAACTACACCGAGAATAAACTCTGGCCTTTTTTGGACCGTCAGCCGCACCATAGCACTATTAGCGTGGCACTTTACTCTCCTCTCCTTCACTTCCCTTGACTTGATCCGTTCTTGTACATTATTCGTTGTTATCGCAACCGCTCTGTGTATTATATTTTTTGCGTATTCTATTCACGAATTTGTTGTCAATGTGAATCGGTCGAAAGGTACTTTTATACCAGATATTTGATTTGAAGAAATAACAGTTTTTTCCCCCGGCAAGGTTTTTGTTTGTTTTGTTGGCAATACGTATTGCAGTTCCTCGAGTAAGCAGCAGCCATGGCGAATTTTGCACCGTCACAGTCATTGTATAGTACTGACATTTTCAACACTTTAACTAGAAATGATATTGTACGTATGTTGCTGCATTCCTTCGACATCAGGGGTGTGCAAAGAAATCAGGTCCTTCCTGATTATTCGACGGAACATCTCATAAGTGTCATAAGCATTCTGAGTTCTGGGAGAGCGATTATGGAAAGACCCGTCGGAACTTGCTTGAATGTGACTGTCTACCCCGAGCTCCATCTGTTGCCCAAAATTACGGAAAAATTCATTGTTGATAAACCCTTCCGAGCCAAAAAAGCTGAGCCTACCAAATTAGCTCCGACGGCCAAGTCCATAGAAATAACCAAGTCGGCAGAAACTGTGGTGTTGGCAGCTTCCTATGTTTTCTCGGCCGATTTACTTGCGGACATGTCCAATATTTTGTCAAACGTGGGATCGGACAAAGGAATTAGTCGCCATTCTATTCAGAGTTTTTTAAAGTCTTATTGTCACCAACATAAGTGCGTGTGTGAGAGCTTTTTGATGGGAACAATCGGAGAATACATTCGATTTTTGAAACGGACGGCGGAAGACTTCTTCGTTAAAGAAATATTCATTGCTGGAAAAGAAGAATACACCTCGCGAGTTTTAATGTCCGATGAGAATAAATTGGCAGAAATATTACAGAATTACGCAGAGGCCAAAAATAGATGCACGGGTATTGTGAACGAAAATCCTTCACATATTTTTGCGTTGATTCGCAAAGCTCTAGAATTAGTTTCGTCCATACCTTTAATACGAACGGAAACCAATACCGCGGACATGAAGGTTCCAGATATTATCACGGAAGACGATGATAGAGTCGCCGGCGTCTTAATCGTTGGTGGTGGTATGAGACAGTTTCTTCCCACCAAGAAAATGAAACTAGTTCGAGACGTGCGGCGTTCGGTAGTTGAATTTACACCCCAAGACTACCAATCCGCGATGGAAACAAAATGGATCATTTCCGATACTGATGAATACAGCCAAAGGCAGAAAAGGGCGGCAGAGTCATGTAAAGATACTTTAACGGGCGACCATCCCCGCTTCCTCATTAAAACGGTAGTAAAAGCTAAAGAAAGTGCTTACACTGCGGATATTATACCCACCACGCACAAAACAGAAAATACATCTACCATCGTCACAGATGTGGACTACTTGGACGTTGATGGAAAATACGTTATTGTGGATTGTCTCGATGACGTCTTCACTAAAACGGACGATACCACACCCATGCGAGATAAACTAACGCTAGTGCAGAGCACTGTTCTTGGAAGCACGGGCGCTATGCGTATCGAAGACCCAAAACGCAACCGTCTTCCGTCTTCCATTTGTTTACATGACGGTAGAAAGGTTACGTGCGTTTCGTACCAGGACACCATGGGCATGCTCACAAATTCAAAATTCTTTGACAATAGAAGTCTATCACAAAAGCTAAACAAATGTTTGTTGGAAGGAAAATTGAAAGTAGACGCGTTGAAACGAATACACTACTCTCCCGCTGATACATTCTGTTACCAAGAAATGACGTGCAGCGAACCTCCGCACACACGAGTGCCGGGAATGGGTAAACTACCATACCAAGGTAACAGATGTTCATACTTGGGGTCGCTCAGTTACGACGCATCATGTTCGCCCACCTACAGCGATTACACGATGTTGGAGGTCTCGCCCGTTTTTGATTTTTTTTTAACGAAGAGAAAATCGGGCGGTGATGATCAGGTCCCTAATTGGAAAGAAAAATTTGACCTACTCAAAGACGAAAAAGATACAACCCATGACGACATTAAAACGTTTCAAATCCGAGGCTTTCCTCGGCGACTTCAGGGAAATATGCCGATTTGCTACACGGGAGAATCGTTATGGTTTGGACAAGCTCACCAATTGTTGACGTTGTTTGGCGAAGCTGAAAAAAACGAAAGCGTTACTTTGTGGAAGAATTCGCTCCAGTGTTCGGTTTACTGGTTTGAACTGTACGCGGTGCAATTCATTCTCTGTGGATTGTATAAAAATCAAGGGGAGATGGTCAATGCTTCAAAAAAGAAGACAGACAAATATTCGTTTTCTGTAGAACGTTATTATTTTGCAATTGCGGATTCTTATTTTGATGAAACTGGACTACTGGCATTTCCCCAAAATCTAGCCTGCCTGCAAGCATGGGCTACCGTTTCTCAATACCAGACTGTAAAAAGAAACGTTTCAGAAATAGTGCGCTTCGTCAGTAAAATTGCCGACGGTTTGATGTCCTGTTTTACTAGGAGCAATTCTTTGGGTAACACGATAGATGTCCTGACACATCTTTCACCCATTACAGACGCGAACGTACCTACTCCAGTCAACATTAGGGGAGCGGAAACTAACATGTGTTTTAGCTCGAATGTAAGTACGTCTAGGACGTGCGAAAGGTTGATGTTCGAGAATAATGATGGTAACGATGTTTACACGTGGAAAACAAAGGAATTTCCAAACAAATCGGAAAAGTTCCGAGATAGCGTCATTGACAAGGTGTTTTTGAGTTGTTTGTGTTCGATGACCGAGTTGCACGCTGGTTACTTAAATCAGTCTGAAATGAGACAGAGCTATGACAAACGAGAATTTTTCTTAATTAAAAATGATAAGTTACTGCACCTATCTGAAGATACAGCAGACCTTAAGAAGGAACGGGAAGCTCGGTATAAGATGGTATGTGATCACGTGTTGGAGAGTCTCAAGGGAGTTGAAGAAAAGTCCTCGATATATCGAGTAAATAGTACGTGTCCCGATTCGATGCATAATGAGAACGTGTTGTCTAGTTCTTACACTTGTTTAACAAACGGGATCCTCTTTTTACCCGCCACTATCAAAAATCAATGGGGGCATATCAATGATTGTTCCTCATTGGTTAATTTCGTCTATTTGGAACCCAGAATAGCTTCCCCTCGGGTACCCTTTATCATCTGTTCGGGCATCGATAATTCCGAAACGGGTTTTGTTGGGTTGGGGGGTAATGAGAATGCTGTTTACGAACACCCGGACTGCCGATTTTATACGAGTACACACCACGATTATCAGCCGGCTTCTCTTCTGACGCAGCAGGCTATTTCGTTGGCTTTTCTCACCAATTCTCCGGTTTTGGCTATTTACTCTTCAATAGTCACCCAGCTTAGACTCGACCCCGTTGCATTCGCCGCCTATGCGGATAAAATTAATCCCCCTTTCTCCTTCGTAGTTTTAAGAACTTCCACGTACGTAACGGAACACGCTTATTACGTTGCCAAAAAAGGAAGCAATGTTTTTACGGCACCGGAAAATCAGGTGAAGGCTGTACCGGACAATAACTGTATGAACGTGCAGGTACACAAGAGAATGGCTTTCATCGATAACAGTCCCGGCAGTGCAGCAGTGTGTTTGCCGAACGTCTTTGTTCGGGGTCGGCTTACATCTGACGACTGTTTCGTGCGTGATTACAGCAAGATGCCTTGTCATCAAACCTCTCGTCACTATATCGACGAAAGAGAAATATTTTCAAAACTTAAACGCTTGTCGTGCATTCGAACGGCGGGATGTTTACCTCAAAAATCGGTAGGGTGTCCGTCATACACAATACTCGATATCCTACCGTGTCCCTGTCCCATTGATCCGTTTAAATTTGAAGCGCCCGTGTGTCCCCTCGGTCGGAATTTGGCGTATGCTTTTGTGAATCATGAAAAACAGGATTCGCTGCGGGCGTTCTTTGATCACTCCATTCCTGACTGTAACGGTCTCAGCACTTTCAACCCGTGGGGTTCGCACGAAGTCTGCCTGGGGCGGTTGTATTACGCCGATAATCTGGCACCTTCAGTCACGCACGAAGGTTTTTTTCCCTTTTATCAATCCATTTCCTCGGACAATAATCGCGTTGATCTTTCCAAATTTGTTGCGGAACTAAAGTCTAAATGTAAAACACAATCCAGTCCTTACTTTACATCCGATAAGAAAAAATGTCAAACACCCAGCACTCTTTTTCTTCTGTCGTATCCTCAACATAGCTATACGGAAGGCGCTAAAGAAGCAGCGGAGAGACACGAGCTGACCAACTATTTGATTCGAGATTTTCATTCTCCTTTAGCCGGTGTAGAGCTACCGAAGTATCGTGGCAGTTCTTGCGTCAGTTACTTGGCTGACTGATGATGGCAGAGTTATTCGGCTTATTTTCCCCGGCTCTGAGCCAGGGTGAGGACGAGGATACGGTAGAACAACGGCACGACAGAAGGCAGCTCGGTATTCCTCCAACTATTCAATCCTTTTCCCAGCAAATTCGCTTTTTAAACGAAACTCTAATGTTACCCCACAAAGAGAACGGACAGGTATCGGAGCTAGCGTTCTCAGACACTTTGTACGTGTGTAAAGTAAATTCGGATGACCATATCAAAGTGACCGATCGCGTCGTATTGTTTCCACCAAAGAATAAAACGGATTTATTTCCTCTTCTGATGAGTGAGCGGACTGCCAGGGAAAAAATTGAAAGTCTATTTCAACAAACTTTGAACCACGTTTACGATAACGAATCTGAAATGAATGTGAGTAACGCAGAAGAGCGTGCTGACTATATTTCAATGTTTGACGTGTTTGATATTAACGATAAGCTGGAAACTGTGGGCACGTATATAAGTCTCCTGGCCATCACGGAGAAACTTAAAGGTACCCTCGTGGAAAAGACGAAACAGTGGTTAATTCTCAATCAGGAACACCTTAGCTCGGACACGATCCTTAGAATTAATAGAACGATTGACAGTGCGACAAGGAATACGAGTCCCGCGAACGATCGGGTCAGTAAAGAGTATTGTCAAGTCATGATTCATCATTTTATTCGGGACTTAGCAAATATTTATGAAATGTTGCATTTGAAGCCAATCGGAGTTGTTGTTTGTTTAATCGAAACCGACCGGAATTATGCTACTTCGGGAGATTTTGTTCAGGTTAAATTACATATATTATAAGGCCTCGTACGTGTCACAGTAAATGCGTTTGTGGAATTGATATAGCAGCTCACAAAATGGATATCGTCGCACAGATTTTATGCGAACATTTTTTGTTAGAAAAGCCGTTACCTACTGATGTGTTTTATACACGGTCGAAGCAGTTGATTCAGATATGCACGAATAACTATCTCTCTTTGTTTCGTTCTTTGTACGAAAAGAGCACATTAGCGGACTATCCTACGTATTTGAGTTGTATGTGTGAACGTGAGATTCATTTTGGGCACGTCATTAGTGCTTTGTCATTTGGAATTTATATTGTGCGACAGGTTAAGAATGACGTCAATCAAAATATTGCCTTTATATCTAAGGCGATCGACGATCACTTCACTTTGTGGGTATTGCAGCAAGGTGGATGGGAGTCCCTAACGATTGCATACACAACTAGAAATTACGAGACGTCGGTTTAAAATAAAAAACAACCAAAAAACAATCATGTTGGGAAGCATCGCAATGTTTATTGATCAACAAAAAAACGAAGCCGTTTTAGATATATTTTTACAGTTGGCATCTTCTCCGGTTGGGCAGACGATTCGTCTCTTTACCGTTCCTTCCGAGGAAGAAAGTGTAAAAAAAGAGCTGCTCCGTCATAACATCAGCGCAAAAGTGGAGGCGTGTACAGACTTCTTGCCCGCTCTTGGACTGTTGGTGGATGATATTATTGTAATCTTTCACGGTCACCTTGTTTATAATTTAGATACCCTTTGTGACTTGCTGGTCGCCAATGGAAAGACGGTGTATGTCACTGGAAAAATTGTGGATCGTGCGAACAAGGCGATAGACAGAATGATACATTTTCTGTCCCTCTGCGATACGGTGAATCTTTCTTACAACAAGGCAGGGATGGATGATTTTCCCCAGTTGACGCTCATTACCGGACCTATGTTTGCGGGTAAAACGAAGACTTTGATACGGGAAATGAATAAAACTTCGCGTAAAGCGATTATAATAAAGTATAAATGGGATACGAGATACGGTGACGGTGTCATTTCTCAAGACGGCGATTCGTTTCAATCCTATATGTCCACAGTCAAATTGATGGATGTGGTTCCAGCGGTGGAACTCGTCGACGTAGTAGGGATTGATGAAGGTCAATTTTTTGAAGATTTGTCAGAATTTTGTGCTCTGATGAAAACGTACGGAAAGAAAATTATTGTCGCTGGTTTGATTTCTAGTGACGAAAAGAAACCGTTCCCAAACATGATTCCGTTCATTCCATTGTGCGATTCTGTGAATTTTCTTTTCTCCGTCTGCGATTTTTGCCACGAAAAAAAAGCCTCTTTTTCAAAGCGGCACACCAACGATAAAAAAAGGGAAGGGGGCTACCGAGTCGGAGGGAAAGACATTTACAAGGCGGCTTGCCGTATCTGTTTCTAGAGTGCTCAAATCCAGTGAGGAGAGGGGGAGAGAGCTATAATACACACAGCTTGTCGGAGAGGGAAGATATTTAGAAGGTAGCTCGCTCGCTCGCTCGCTCTTCCCCTCCCAGCTGTCACAACGTAGCATGATGAACAGTTTTCGCGAAATATGTGAGGCGGTGCAACGTAAATTGGAAACGAACGAGTCATCTCGGGTTGAGTTTAGAACGTGGTTACTTTCCTTTTACAAGAGCGACGAAAAAGATATTTTACAAGACGAAGAGAAAACGAGAGGACAGTCTACGAACGAAGACTGGTTTTTGCGACGTCAAAAATGCGTCACGGCTTCTTTAGCCTCCGATTTTTTAAGTGTTTGGCGACGCGGCGTTCAACCAACTGAAAGTGAACAATTTGACTGTGCGTTCAAATTGTTAAAAAAGTTTCCCAGACTCATCGGCTTGGAATCGAAAATGATAGATGTTAAGAAGAGACAACACTGCACAAATATTATACCTTTACGATTTGGTTTGGAAAATGAAAGCACAGTAAAACTGTTGTTACAACATTTTGTCGCTCCCTGGATGTGCGATACTGGGAAAACACTCTCTGATTGTATCGAAACTGACATGGGTTTTTTAAGATCGCCCGAGCTCAGTTTTATCGGCGCTTCACTCGATGCGATCGAAGATTCTATTTCTACTGGTCGGACGCTTTTTGAAATTAAATGTTTAATGGACATGAACGTTGACACTCTAGATGAGGCGGTTGACGCCGAAAAGGCTCTGCAGTTGCTACAAGCTCATAGGGTGCACAGTACGAAGGGGATTTTATATAAATCTAAAAAGTTTTTCTCCGCTACGGATTTCAAAGGAAGGGGTCATTCGGCATTGTTGTCATATGTGAAATCGGCTCGTCAACTGAATGCGTTGTTATTTGATTTTCAATACGACGAAAATGATATTATAAGCCTTAAATCGGTCAGTGAATTTTTGCCCGGTCAATTGGTGTGTCATCCTTATCACAAATACTCCGTTCAAGTTTGTATTCAAAGTTACGTGATTGATACTCTTTGTCATCGACCATTGGGGACTTGTCGAGGCTATGTCTGCGTACCGATCTGGTCGAGCCAAAACGTTCGCATCATCACGTTTAATGCGTTTACGGAGGTGACATTGAGACCGATTCAACGAACACCTCGGGGTTTGTTACTCATTCCCATTGCATTGGACAGAATATATATTGAAGATATTATTTTAGGGTTAAGTCGCAACTTTTCCATGTTAAGTTTTGTGGCGTTGTGTGACTATTTTGTGTCTGGCAAAAATATATTTCTCAACTTTGCCGAAGCAAAACAAGCTCTGTTCCGTCATTTCACTCTAGAAATCCCTGCGTTATACTTACAACCTTTGTCGGTTTCGAAAATATTGATGAGTAAAAAAAAAAAGGCACGACAAAAACCAAAGAGACACAAAAAGATTCGAATTCTCGAATACGATAGCAGCGAGTAGTAGTAGCACTTGCATTTTTTTGTTTCTCACGAAAACCAGAAATCGTTTATTTGTTGGCATTGATGAATTTCTTCCTTTTGTGTGCAAACGAGTTTTCCTTCCTTCTCAGAGAACGCGTGAGTTTGAAAGAAATGACAAAGAGTATATTCATCATACGTGGCGGAAATAACATCTGCGTCTAGAAGCTTAAATCGCGTGCATTTCTGAACGAAGGAAGCAGGCATATCTACTCGTAGATTTTCCCGAGGAATAAAGGGTCCCTCCAAATTACTACCATCACCCGACACCGGAACGTCTTTTGGAAAAACGGGCAGTGTAAACAGATTCGTACCAGACACCGTCGATCGTTTTGCCAAGTGACACAGCATACACTCAAAAGTTAGTTTTACATTAAAATGAAACGTAGCATTTCTTTTGTCCAACAAGAAATCATAAACCGGCGACTCTCTTTTGGTTATATAACCCGCTACTTTAAACAAACAACAGTGTATCCACATCTCAAGATGCGCCGGTGATTTTGTAATGTAATCTATCCTATAAAAGCTGGATGGTAAAAGGCAGTAACAGATGTTGCTAGATTCCTCCTCCTCATCATCATAGGATGAGGGTATGTACTTTCCAAAACATTCGTTCTTGGAGTCGCAAGGGTATGTGTATACCAAGTGAAGAATATCTTTTAATATCTCAAGGTGTTTGTATCCGCTTAAAAAAGCAGCCGACAGAATAGTTTCACATACTTTCTTTCTTTTTTTACAAACAGAGGCGTGCAGTTCTTTCCATGTGTAGTTTGAATCTAATCCAAGAGCAGAATGCGAAAACAGTCGACTGATATCGTAGGATGAAACGTTGAACGTGTTACTGAACCCATGGTGAACGAGCTGGGTTTTGATATTTCTCAACTGCCCTTTATCTTCGAGCGGCGGCGTCGCAAGTTGCTGCTTTCTCCCCTCCTTTTTTTTGGTGGTTTTGTTTCGCTCTTTCTCATCGTCGTACACACAGAACGGTGAAGATTCTCCGCGAATGATTTTGTCTGTAGAGATCGGCGTGTAGACGTGTTTATTAGTGTTTACTGTAACGTCTTGTTCTACTTGCTGTAACATTCTTTTTCGAAGACCGTAAGGATTTGCGACCACAAACATACCCTTTTGGTCTGTATGCGGTAGAAAATAACAGGGCGAACCGAGAGCGCATTCTGAGAGTTTTCTAACGACCGAGCCAATTTCCGTCTCCATGGTGGTAGCTCAAGAGTATAAAAGCCGCCTGAACTGTCGGTATCCTCTTTATATATGATATTTCTCTCCCTCGGTGACGATAGGTCAGCTGCTCTCGCCGCTCCTCCTTCTACCGAGTGAAACTATCGTTACTTCAACTCAGGTGACGATGATGATGGCTGCCGAGAATAATAATTCTGTTTTGACGTCTTGTCACGAGGACGGGCCAGACAAAGATCGACTTGGAGTTGTCGGCAAGCCCATTAGGACTGTGACATCACGGCGTCTACCGGACAGATGTATCCTTTTGGGCGACGAGACTATGGTCGGTGGAAGACTATTTGAAATGTGGCAAGCACTGGCAGAAAATGTGCATGCGATATTAAAATCAAAAATCAAAAGTTTGTGCGGCAGTCTTTTAAGGAGGAAGACGGATCCCGAAGTGGAGCTTGTGGTTGTTAGTTTTTCTGCAAAAGGGTGTTCGAACAGAGTGATTCTCGAAGAGCAGTGGCGACGTCTCATTGACCAAGTGAAGAAGACTTACCCATTCGCTACCATACTGATGACCAGCGTCCTACTACAAGCGAGACACGGACGTAAATGGGAAGTTTGCCTGTCTAACGCGAATTTGAGAAAAGCAGTTTGGAAAGTGAACAACAACTCAAGAGATCATAAGACTACTACAGAATACATCAGCTTGAGGGGTGTGGCGCGTCGTTCGAAAGCCGGCTACAGGTACAGAAATTCACACCGTGCTCCGAATCGGGGTTGTGTGCGTCGAATCGTGAATGAAGTGATTGACAGATTTACAAGACCGCGCGGTATTTAAAGCCGGTGTGCGCTCCGGTACCTTATTCAGTTGAACGCCACCCTTCGTCGCCGCCACCCACCTCGTTCTTCCGTCATCTGTGCAGTATGACTTCAATGAATGCTATGCATCGATATCAGGATGTGGTTGACATGTTGGGTGTCGAACCTTTTTTGATGTGGGAAAAGCCACCGTCTAACAACGTGTGTCGTTCGTGGTGGATTGAAAAGGTGGAACCAAACAAACAGATCGCGATCGACCTATTAACACCCCTGGCTTCAAGACTAATGGTGTCGCTATTCCACTTTAAATGCTCGACTTTCCAGCAACACCTGACGGAAGCTTTCAGACACCACAGAGGCGAATCCGCGAATAAGGACTGCCCATCATCTACAGCGGTTATCATTTATGATGCTATGAGAGACACATTTTGTCAAACTTACGACTGTGCCCCATCATCAGATTCACAGGAACTCTGCGATATAAAAAGGATCATTTCCTTGATCAAATTGAGCTTGGATATGTTGGGAGAATGTTGTAGGGGACATGAGTCATCAGACCTTGCCAGCGAAAATCACGACGTGTGTCCGCGCAAAGGCGATTGCGCGCGAAGTTGTAAAGCATGCGTGTGGTATTTCTCTTTTGTGGATGCGTACCATATTTTAACCGGCCAGTATACTCCACCGGTTCCCGTCATCCTGATGAGAATACTTCAAAACCAGAGCGCCCAACAAACAGTAGAATATTGTATGTATATGCTTGACATGGTCAAAAAAACCAACTTACAAGACGCTGAGAGAAAGAAAGTAGAACATCTGAACAGTCAACTGACATCTTTGTTGTTTTTCGACAGAGAGAAGGAGGCGAGGTTGATTTCTTTCCGGGATCTAAAATACTTATCTTCTCACAGTCAAGTTGGAGAACAACTTCGAGGTCACGAACGGATGGTATTACCTCGGATTGATGATCGCATCGTTTTGGACGTTCTTTCGACTTGGATCTTACACCTTCAGAGGACTCCCCGTATCGACACCAAATCAGTTCCCAAGGAAGGAGAAGAAGATTTGCTCTGTGCTTTTCTCGTTCTCATGGAAGAAGTGTTAGGGTACAATCTGGTAGACATTCACGATGAGCTCGTTCAATGGATTTTGGATACGAGCAATTTGGGTTTGAAAATGACAGAGCAGCTTTTTGCCTATGACGAGGATTTTTTGCTTGGCCAGATTCGAAATAAAAGGCTGGCAAACAAGGGGACAGCTGATTCCCCGATACTACAACTGAAACACAGAATCGTGAATTTCTTGTTGTACGAGCAATACAAGAAAGATCCTCTACACTGTGTACTGGGAGATCAACTCGACCAAAACACAATTGACAATAATGTTAAATGCATCTTCATCGTGAAAAGTATACTCCAAAACGCACCGAAGAAGAACGTCATGCCGCCTGCCGCTTCTTCCGAAATGAAATCTCTGGAGGCCGCGTCACGAAGATTTGATTCGTTCGATTCTTCTTCAGTGTGGAAAAGAGATTATCCAACATTAACCCCAGAGAAAATGGCGGAAGCTGGTTTGTCTCTTCTATCTGTGGACTTTTCCAATAAAAAAAAACACAGAGTCAAATGCCAGTACTGTAACATTGTGTTGACCCAGTGGCGACATCACGATGATCCCTTCTTTGAGCACTGGCGCGAGTCTAAAGGCTGTTCATTCATCCGCAGTAACCGCGACAGGTTTTTTTGGCAAGACTATGGCTATGACGAGGTTGATACCCAAGAAGTAAAGGCATAATTTTTTTTGTTTTTGTCTCATCAGTATGGGCACCCAGCTATAGTAGTTCTGCTTGGGGTATATCTATTCTGTTCGTACGCATTTCTGCTTGTGTGGACACACACCTCGAGGGAAGACATGGAACCCGCGTTGTCGTTTAAAATTATGGAGTTAACAGATTTATTTCATACATGTTGTTTATAGGGATCACGTATTATTGTATTTTTTGTCCCCCTATAGTTTTGTGGTGTGTGGATTACTACTGTGTATGACAAAAAAAAATCACCAACACTTAATTGTACTGTTTGTATTTATCGCGTTTGCATTTTTACTATCTATAGATGTGTATTTGTTGTGCATTTTAATGGTGTATTAGTAAATAAAAGAAGAAAAAAAAACCAATATGTGTCTGTATTTGTGTGTGTGCATGCGTGTGCATTACGTGTGTGTTATGTGTGTGTGTGTGTGTGTGTGTGTGTGTGTATGTACATGACGCGTTTGTTATGTATGATCTTCGATGTCCCATTTGGTACACATTCACGAACTCACGAACACTCACTCATTCATACACTGACAACACACACAGACTGACGCACACTCACTCATGAACACACTGACGCACATATACACATATTCACATACACTGACGCACACACACACACGCGCGCGGCCCGTATACGCAAACAAAGATTAAGGGAAGTAATAACGAAACATTCTACATAACCATTTATGATGAATTGCTTCCCATTGATCGCATTTTGAGTCGTTCTAGACTGTGCGGGGAATTGATATTGAACGTTTTCACTCATTCATACACTGACGCACACACAGACACACGAACACGCACACTCACTCATTCATACACTGACGCACACACAGACACACGAACACGCACACACACACACTACACTACACACACTCACTCACTCACTCACAAACACGCACGCACGCACGCACACTCACTCACAAACATATCAGTACTCACTACTATTTTCGCAAACTAACTAAGATCAAGGGAAGTAACTAAAAACATTTCTACATAACCATTTGTGGTGAATTCCCTCCCGTTGATCACATTTTGAGTCGTTCTAAGCATACACTCTCTCTCTCTCTCTCTCTCTCTCTCTCTCTCTCTCTCTCTCTCACACACACACATACACACTGACGCACGCACACACAAACAAACACACACACTGACGTAAATGGGAAGTTTGTCTGTCTAACGCGAATTTAAGAAAAGCAGTTTGGAAAGTAAACAACAACTCAAGGGATCACAAGACTACTCAAGACTCAAGACTCAAAATGTTTATTGTCCTCATAAAAACAAGCAAAATTACCTTACAGTGTCAGGCGATCACAGACATAAAAACATCACATGTATTAAGAATTAAACGATTGTACTTAAAACTAATAACTCTAGCCCGCTTCATATTTGTTGTAAACTTAGAATTAGAATTGTATTAAAACACATGTAAACATCCTGAGCGTCTCTCGCAGCACTCACACACACACATACACACACACACACTCTCTCTCTCTCACTCGCCATCTCTCTCTCTCTCTCTCTGTCTCAGTTTAACTAAAAACAATAAAATATATTCAGATTGAGTGGGTAATAATGGCACACAGGCATGATTTAAAAGGTCGTGGATAGATAACACATGCGCGTGTATCAAGACCAAGAGCATTCTACAAACTCGTACGCACCCGCACACACTCTTGTACACAAACACACACATACACACAGTCACACGATCACAACACACGCACACACATCAGCACACCGTGCTCCGAATCGTATCCTTAGCGGATTATGACATTATTCAGTTATTCTGGAGAAAAACTGTCTTTTAATAATAATAATAATAATAATAATACGAATATTTATAACGCGCACATATCTCACCAACAGGCGACTCAAGGCGCACATACACTCGTTCACACACACGGAGACTTAAAGTCACTAGCACACACACACACCATCAACCATTAAAATATGTACAGTTATTCAGGGTGGGATGGGGTGGGCAGTGTAGAATGCATGGATTATTTGGAAAAAAAAAGGAATGTCTTGAGTGCAGATTTGAATGATTCGAGGGACTGTTGTTGACGGAGGGGGAGAGGTACTAGTGTGTTCCATTGGCTAGGTGCTTGGAAAGAAAATGAGCGTTGACCTGCTGTTTTGAGTTTGGTGTGGGGGATGTTGAGTTTGAGGGAGTCGGCAGATGATCTGAGTGTTCCCGAACATAGAGAGAAAGAGAGTCGGAGAGATAGGCAGGGGCGAGACCATGGAGGCATTTGTAGGTGAGAGTGTTGATTTTGTAGGTGATTCGGGCAGGAACGGGCAACCAGTGGAGCTGATTTAGGAGGGGGGTGATATGATCTCTCTTTTTCTTTCGTAGGACAAGACGGGCAGAGCTATTTTGAATGCGTTGGAGACGAGAGATAGAAGAAGAGGGAAGACCCGCCAAGAGGAAGTGACCAGTTTGGTGGCTTTTCTGTAGCATTTCTGGATAATGTCATCTTTCGCGAGAGCAACGGTTTTTCTCCAGCATTTCTGTTTTTCTGTAGAATAACTGAATAAAGTCATCATCCGCCAAGGAAAGAATGGGGCTTGTGTGCGTCGAATCGTGAATGACTGTGCGTGCCAGATTTACAAGACCGCGCGGTATTTAAAGCCAGTGTGCGCTCCGTTCAGTTGAACGCCACCCTTCGTCGCCACCGCCTCGTTCTTCCGTCATCTGTGCAGTATGACTTCAAAGAGGCCTATGGATCGATATCATGTTATGATTGAAAGGTTGGATGTCGAACCTTTTTTGATGTGGGAAAAGCCACCGTCGGACAACTTGTGTCGTTCGTGGTGGATTGAAAAGGTGGAACCAAACAAACAGATCGTGATCGACCTAATAACGCCCATTGCTTCAAGACTAATGGTGTCACTATTCACCTTAGAATGCTCGACTTTCCAGCCCCACCTGGTGGAAGCTTTCAGACACCACAGAGGCGAATCCGCGAATAAGGACTGCCCATCATCTACAGCGGTTATCATTTATGACGCTATGAGAAACACATTTTGTCAAACTCACGACTGTGCCCCATCATCAGATTCACAGGAACTCTACGATCTAAAAAGGATCATTGCCTTGATCAGATCGAGCTTGTATATGTTGTCATATTGTTGTGGGGAACATGAGTCATCAGACCTTATCAACGAAAATCACGACGTGTGTCCGCGCAAAGGCGATTGCGCGCGAAGTTGTAAGGCATGCGTGTGGTATTTCTCTTTTGTGGATGCGTACCATATTTTAACCGGCCAGTATACTCCGCCGGTTCCTCACGACCTTTTGATGTATGCGTGTTTAGGTGGTATCAGCCATCTGCACTTATGGTAGAATGACCAAGATTTTTAACGTGCCATTATGGATAAGGTTGACCCGTGTCCCGTCCCAGCCCGGATTCGAACCAGCGACCTTTCGATCACAAGTCCAGTGCTCTACCACCTGAGCTCTCTATCTAGCACGAGTTTTCTCGGTAGTGCAAGACGAGAGATAGAAGAAGAGGGAAGACCCGCCAAGAGAGAGTTACAATAGTCAAGACGTGAGAGAACGGTGGAAGTGACCAGTTTGGTGGCTTTTCTGCAGCATTTCTGGATAATGTCATCTTTCGCGAGAGCAACGGTTTTTCTCCAGCATTTCTGTTTTTCTGTAGAATAACTGAATAAAGTCATCATCCGCCAAGGATAGAATGGGGCTTGTGTGCGTCGAATCGTGAATGACTGTGCGTGCCAGATTTACAAGACCGCGCGGTATTTAAAGCCAGTGTGCGCTCCGGTACCTTATAGTTGAACGCCACCCTTCGTCGCCACCGCCTCGTTCTTCCGTCATCTGTGCAGTATGACTTCAAAGAGGCCTATGGATCGATATCATGTTATAATTCAAAGGTTGGGTGTCGAACCTTTTTTGATGTGGAAAAAGCCACCGTTTGGCAACTTGTGTCGTTCGTGGTGGATTGGAAAGGTGGAACCAAACAAACAGATCGTGATCGACCTATTAACGCCCATTGCTTCAAGACTAATGGTGTCACTATTCACCTTAGACTGCTCGACTTTCCAGCAACACCTGACGAAAGCTTTCAGACACCACAGAGGCGAATCCGCGAATAAGGACTGCCCATCATCTACAGCGGTTATCATTTATGACGCTATGAGAGACACATTTTGTCAAACTCACGACTGTGCCCCATCATCAGATTCACAGGAACTCTGCGATCTAAAAAGGATCATTTCCTTGATCAGATCGAGCATGTATATGTTGTCACATTGTTGTGGGGAACATGAGTCATCAGACCTTATCAACAAAAATCACGACGTGTGTCCGCGCAAAGGCGATTGCGCGCGAAGTTGTAAGGCATGCGTGTGGTATTTCTTGTTTGTGGATGCGTACCATATTTTAACCGGTCAGTATATCAATCAATCAATCAATGACGCTTATATCGCGCATATTCCGTGGGTACAGTTCTAGGCGCTCTGCAGTGATGCCGTGTGAGATGAAATTTTATACGGCCAGTAGATTGCAGCCATTTCGGCGCATATTTACCTTTCACGGCCTATTATTCCAAGTCACAGGGGTATAGGTAGACAATTATTAACTGTGCCTAAGCAATTTTGCCAGGAAAGACCCTTTTGTCAATCGTGGGATCTTTAACGTGCACACCCAATGTAGTGTACACGGGGGGAGGGTTCGGACACCGAAGTATACTCCGCCGGTTCTCGTTCATACATGTGGCAAGTAAATTCTTAATTGCCTATACGATTCGAGTTTTTACGCCCTCACGGCCTTTTGATGTATGCGTGTTTAGGTGATATCAGCCATCTGCACTTATGGTAGAATGACCAAGATCTTTAACGTGCCATTGTGGTGACACGGGGGGAGGGGTGGGAGATGGATACCGTCTCAGGGGTCTGCAGATAAAGTTGACCCGTGTCCCGTCCCAACCCGGATTCGAACCAGCGACCTTTCGATCACAAGTCCAGTGCTCTACCACCTGAGCTATCTATAGATGTGTATTTGTTGTGCATTTTAATGGCGTGTCAATAAATAAAGGAAAGAAAAAACAATAACAAGACTTGTCTGTATTTGTGTCTAAGTGTGTTTGTATGCGTGTGCATTACATGTATGTGTGTGTGTGCGTGTGTGTGCACATGTGTAGCACATGATGTGTTTGTTATGTATGATCTTCGATGTCCCATTTCTAAGATTACCATTTGACACACACACACACACACACACACACTCACGCACACACACACACACTCACGCACACACACACACTCACGCACACACACACACACTCACGCACACACACACACACACACTCACGAACATACACACACACACACACACGAATAAACACACACACACTCACGAAGTACATAGAAGGAAGCAAACATGTTGTTGGAAGATTTATTCTCAAAAGACAACAATACGTCATAATGTAAAGGCTCATGAGTTTTCTCGCTGAAGAGCTAAGAATTTACCGTAATGATTATGCGGGTTTATTACCGTCAAGTCTTGACGAGACCGTCCAAATGTTATGGGAAGCGGTCGTTTTGTCGATACTATGTGTAGTTCATGTAGAAACTGCTTTAACATATTGACGCTCATCGTCCTACATTCGGCGTAACCCAATATAACGGAGGTGATAAATATTTTTACGTACAGATCGAAGTCAAAGCGCTCGGGGTGGTGGTTCGTTACAGAATGCAATAACTTCTCAACAAGAAATACGACGTCTCGAATAGCTTTTTTGTCCTTCCCTTGAAAGAGACTGGCTATTTGGTCAGCATTTTTAAAATAGAAGTGGAACGGCATCCCGGCGGCTCTGCCTTTTGTGAGAATACTGCCCTTTTTGTCTTAGGTAGGAGATACTTGTGAAATTCGTCTGCAAAATTGCTCGTTTCGCTCTTCAGTTGCCCAACGTCCACCCACAAAGCTTCGAGACGAGAGGTCGGTGAGGATATGTGTCTCAGTCGAAATAACGTGGTATCTAGCACACCCAACGAGTTTTCTCGGTAGTGTAAGACGAGAGCGCATAAAATACCGAAGCACCAACTGTCTAATTTAAACACCTCGGATTTTGTGTAGGCTGTTTCTTCGTCTTCGTAGAATTCTGGAGGACAAATACAGGCCGTAGTGATAGGCCCGCGAAAAAGCACCGTCTTCGATTCTAAAAAAGTCACGTTTGTTCGAACGGTCCTCTCGTACTGGATATCAACGGCAGAACCAAAGTCAGCTAGAACGATCGTTTTGATATCTAACGGCGTTGGTGGAGCGTAATAGGTGGTAGTAGGTTGGTCGTCAGTTAAACCGCAGTTAACGAGAACGTTGGATGGGGAAGCATCTGCGTGAAGAATCCTCCTTTTGAATAAAAAATAAAACGCTTCCTTGAGCTGACGGATAATAAACAATGCAGCGCCCTCAGTGTATCGACGGCTGAACACTTCTTGTAGACTACAATCGTAGCGTGGTGATGTAGACACAAAGGTAGTAAACCCGCTCGTTTCTACTGGAAACGCTCGTATGGCCGTATTTGAATCTTGTAGCCTTTTAGCAATTTCCACTTCGTGATCTCTTTCTTTCTCTGTTTTGTGAAACTTTAAAGCATTTCCGCGGTAAGCATAGACAGAGGCAAAAGTGCCCTGACCTAAAAACATTATTTTAAAACATAGAGAAAAAAATGATGGATGTGCCGCCGATTATTCCGAGAGAATTCTTTCCTTTTCTGGAACCTTGCAAGACCACGCCTATCTACGTAAACAACGCAGATCAAAATGTGCTCGTTGAAACGCTAAGGTTTATCACGTATCTATGCTGTCTGTACGCTGATGTATGCCTGCAAGATGCTAAAATCCTGGATACGTGTGTTCAACACATGGATCTGGCACGCGCGCAAGCATATTTTATGAATAAAAACATTGAACGCGTGGTTCACGACGTGGCCTCCACGCTCATGATCGGTCCCTTTTCGCTATGTATCAATGTTTGCTTCCGTGCTGAGACTTTGTTTTTTTCAGATCCGTGTATAAACAAGTATACAGAAAAGCTTGTAGAAAAAAACAACACACAATTACCCGGATTGTACGCACTGACATCCGGTTTGGATACTGTACTGATTCCTTGCAGCGAAAATCAATCAAAAAGCTGGTTATCTGGGAGATGTCGAGTTAAGGCTGTGGTGGATCTCTATTCCGGTCGCCGTTATAATCGATCGTTACTCTATAGTCCTCAATCCGTTCATTTGCAGGGAGGGGGTGTCGTTTTGTGTCTTCCACGCTGTGTCAATCTGAGGAGCGTCGATTACGGAGTTGCTGGACGCTTCTTGGCCTTTCTGGCCGGGCACGTTAATTGTATTAACGAGGCATACTACGCCTTAAAATTTTCTTCATCGTTTCAAAATACGGACAAAATAAAAACGGCAGCGTGCCACCTCACCGGAAGATCCCCCGATACACCACCGCTTACTTGTTGTTCCTGGACGATATTCGATAGAGAATGTAGTAGTACCCTTTCGGCAGATTTTTTTCGAAACTCCGAATTGTTCATATGGCACTTAATACCGACGACGTTTAGTCATCATTACCTGGATCGCCTTAAGAATAGTTCTGTTGGTAATTTGAGGGTCGCTTTTTTAGAATCGCAGGAAGGCGTCACTCGTTTGTCACGCCGTGATGAAATTCTCGCGTTATTGCACGCGGTGCACGTTTTGGGTCCATATGCATCGCAATGCTTTGAAAAGAAGGAAACAGTTTGCTTCTTAAAACAGTCAATGAAATGTAGTGGTGGGTCATTTTTGAAGAACACAAAAACATATCTGTTTGATAGTTCCGAGCTAAACGATCGGTATATTGCTTGTCAGCAATGTCGGACACAAGCCCGGTCGTTAACAAAGGAGAACATCTTCGTTATTTTTAACAAGGCCTGTTTCAAATTTATTTTCAGGCTCGTCTCCTTTTCCGGAGAGCACCAACATGTTCGTGATTCATCGCCTTTACTTAGGCTTTGTTGTCGGGAAAGTAGTATTGAAGCCTTTATGAAAGCACCGCATTTCTTGCAACTATTGACGAGAGCCGCAGCAAAAGGTACCACCCCTCCCGCTGCTAAAGACGCCTTGGCACATCCCGATTTGTCGTACACTATTGTACCATCGAATACGCACTTTGTAAGATGTAACGGTGTCTGTTCAAATAAGGTCGCGGAATTCAGGATGTCTCGTGACACTTTTTCCTTTCGCGGCAATCACGGCAAACGATTCATTCAGTTTATTATCAAATTACTCGATCCTAAATGTACCGTTACGAATTTTATCAGGAAGCACCCCTTCTCAGAGAAAGTTATCTACAATATAAACTATCGTGGATCAGATATTGACTCTCTGCTGATTAGTCGACAACTAATCGACTATAAGAACGTGCTTTCAAAAGAACTGCCGACCCCGGGTTCGTCTTTTAACATCTGCAATATAAACACCACCGCTCACATGCACGGGATCGACAATTCCGATGCCGTTTTTACTCGATTTCGACAGAATGAGTGTCCCTTTAAAGAAATGATACGATTCCATGGGATAGAAATGAGAGAAGATGATCCCACCTATTCCTTTTCCGTGTTTCTATTTAAACGTCTATCAATGTGCATCCCCGGTGCATCTTCTTCCGATATTCCAACGCTGTTAAAGAGAACGGTGGAGAAGGCTGTCTTTAAATACGGAGCTAAGGTTAATTTAGATAAGAATTATATTTTTTGTCAAAGGGAATTGGAAACCAGAACTTTTATCGATAAACGGGAGCGTCTACTTCTCGAAATAGTGTATGAATTGGGCAGATTGTGTTTGCCTCAGCAGGAGCTGCCTGCTCTCGTGTCATTATTAGCGCACTTACCGTTGGAAGTATACGTTAATGCCAATGCAGTACAAACGTCGGGGACATTTCGGTATAAAACACGCGGCGATGATGATCCTGGCATTATTCTTTTTCGAGATTGGGAAACTGAGCTGGTCGTGTCGTCTTGGAAAGCATGGCTTCGTCGTCGCCTCTTTCGCTAGCCGACGATGAGATAGACACACTAATTGAAGAGATGGGACGAGCGGAGGACAGTCCGGCTAATAAAACGCACGACACGGGGTTTTTAAGATTGGATCTCTTTTCGTTAACGTATCTATTACAATACTTGGATTCCGACAGTTTCATATCCCTATGGCGTACTGCGGCTTTGGATGAGCGTCTACACGAGCTATTTCGGTCCTGCTTGTCATTCGATCGAGTTTGGCTTTTCAAGGAACTGAACTGGTCCGACAGAGAGTATATCAAGCCTTATCGCCTTAAGATTACTCGAGTAAAGCTGGGTCCTGGTTCGAGGAATACAGCTAAGCGTTTCGAGGATGAAATTAGCGAATTCGATGGTATTACTCACATTACTCTCATAGACAACATACACGTAAAGAATATAGGTTCTCTTTACCTTCTTCCTCACTTATCCTCATTAACGATTGTGAATTGTCCTTCGGTCGACTATCTTGCCTTGGGTATAATAATTTCTCATGCGCGAAAGCTACGGAGGCTTCTTGTAAACCGCTCAAATTTGACGGCGTCTATGAAGCTAGAACTGCTGTGCCGCTACAAACACAATATTAGATTGCACGCTCAGGTAACGTAGAGGGGAAGGAGGGGGAGTGAATTCTTTGCCGTCCTTTGAGAGGGGTGGAAAAGGTGTGGAGATGAATATCAAACGAGAGAACATCATCCGCGCGTAGAATATGTCACTCTTGCCTGTGCGTTTTATTCACTGGTTCCTTGGGGAAATTCGAGAAGATTTCATGGTCGTGTGTTTTGTCTGTCGACGTACTTCCGATGACTCTCTCGTGGTCTTGAATCACGTCTTAGAAATACCTTCTTCGTTCCAACATCTGATTGAAGGTAAAACCGTGGAGACTGACGATGAGTATCTTTGGTTTTGTGAAAATGGAAATGATACACAATTCTTACAAGCGTTGGCTTTCCGCTTAATTTTGGAAAAATGGCAATTTCAATTTCCAAAGCCGTTTCAAGAACGTGTATTCGCAGAAATGCACAGACATACTGGTCTTTTAGTTCGCTTTGTCATGCAAGGAAATGAGATAAACATAAAGAACGTGAGAGCGATTCAGTGTAGGGCCGAGTTGACAACCGTTTGTGGTATGAATCGGCATTCCCTTTTACAGCACGCCCTTTTAATAGAGGATCATCACAAGTACACTATGGGAGAAGTCACCATGGACCTTTTGAAACGGACGAAGACCCGTTTATCTATTGTACGAAGTACTATATCAGACAACAATAACTTGCTCCTGCTTTCTCTACAACAGGTGTCTTGGCCATGCAGTGACAAACGAATAGCGCGATTCTTAAAAGGGAAAAAAAATATGTTGTTCGTCTCAGATTATGATGCGTTTATATTGGAAGAAAATTCCAATTCGTTTGATTACCACACGGGACCATCCGCATTCTATACGCTCTGTAAACAGACCTTGGGATGGAAAACCCTCTCCTATAAAGGTCCAGAGATGCGACTTATTCTGTCAAAGGGCTTTGGGTCAGAGCCAACGTTCATCAACGAATCGCAAATGATCTGCACGTCACTCGCAAAGCTTCGCGAAAGAATAAACCTCAACATTCACTATTTGGGATATTGGTCAGTCAATTTCCATACGGCCATAGCGCGGGCCTTTACCTACGATTGCTCATCCTATTTTGACGTCGTAAAAAAAACCCGCACAGAAAGATCGGAATTAAGCGTTTCCGGTGCTGTTCGCACAGTAAAAGATACACTAAATGATTTGTATGAGGATATAACGAACGGAGGTTACTTCTATTTGAAGTATACAAAACAGGCGTTTAAAAACATACAATTACAGAAATATGATTTTTCAAACTTTTTACCGAGGATTCTACTGAAGATTATACAAGACACAGTCTCGACGCAAGACGCGCCTCTTTTATTGTTGCTTCAACATCTGCTCACGTCGGTCACTGAAATTGAGAGTGTGAAGAAGAGCATAAAGACAACCCTAGTCATTATTTGCGGTTATCTAAAATGGACACACTTTGCACTTTTTCAACAACTCCAAGGGGAGGCCAGGCAGTTTATGTTAAACGTTGTGCACACCATAGAACAAAATAAACAGCTAGAGGTTTTACTCATCGCGTACGATGGTTTTATCATTCGAATATTGAATAAGGATCACTTCCAAACAGACGCAGCCGTCCTTCCACCAGTCATAAATGACATACCGCTTAAATTTGAAGGATCCTTCACTGACGGTATCTTCAAGACGGTGAATCAAACGATATTAATCGACCGAAACAGACGAGATCTTCAAAGTGGCCGTCGTCACCTCTGCGTCGTCCGTGGGATATGTTCAGAAAAAAGTGTTTCATATGCGGTTAGAACGTTAACGGTGGACTTATTATACGAATTGTCTTGTAAACGTTTTGGTCTGACCACCACGAATTTCCCAGCAGTCAAAAACCCATGGGAAGCGTTTGGGAGACCACAGTTTATTTTTGATCGCAGTCAGCAAAAATTGTTAATCAATTCTTGGCTGATAGACGGTCCGGACATTTCCACTCGGTCGAGCTATTCTAAAGCATTAATTTATGGAGACCCACTCCATGAAAAATCTGGAATGCGAAAGCAGATGGTGCAAGCCCAAAATTCGCAGCTGGCATTAGAACTCTTTGAAGAAGAACAGTTGAACCGCGTATGTTTTGTTGAGAACGACACAAAGCTAGCTATTTATTATCCGGAGTACGCCCGCCTCGTCATAAAAAATGTATCAATATTCAAAGAGTTTTTTCCCATTACGCGTATGGAAGCATATTCCACTTTGGTAAAAGCGGCGTTTTGGTTATATAAGGACGAAGAAAGGGCACTCTACAGATTATCTTCCCATCCTCTCGAACTTAAACCGTTCTTGGCCAATTATGAGGCGCTGTCAACGCTAATACAGGAGCGCTTCAAACACAGCCAAGTAAGTTATTAAAAATGTCCATCGGGACTTCGTTTTTCTTTATCACTCTGTCCGTGGTTTTTTTATTGCACGTTGCATTATTAACCTACGGCGTTACAGAATTAGTGGTGTCAACATATAATCGCACAATACTTATCGCGATCGTCACGTTATCATCACTTTCCATTGCGTGCATCACCGTCATTAATGCGCTTGTATTTGTAAGGTTCAAAGCGAATAAACGACGGTCTACACATTATTACGGCATCGGTCTTGCGTACTTTGTGGCTTTCCTTGCAGATGTTTTGCTTTGTGCGTTTTCCGTAATGGAAAAGATAACAGATATCGAAGAATCGGGCTTGGCCTATTTGACGATATGCACAGTCGCGTTTACATTTTTTCATTTTTTGTCAGTGTTAATAGATGTAGTGCTGAGATCGTGTTTTAAAACGACTGTAACTACAGTGTACTGTCGTTGGATAGAAAAATGTTTGATGAACATAATTAGCAGCGTGATTATTTTGTGTATGGTGACCGGATTGGGATATGTGGCTTATCGTTACATAACATATACGTTATAAAGCTATTTTATACAACAACAAAAAAACTGTTTTTGTTTTGTTTCGTTTATATATGATGTTTTAATTCAAAGCCAGTCAAGATACAACGTCGTACGCCAATACCTCCTTCGCCGAGTGAAAATTTCATAAAAAGCTCCGGGTGAGAATTGATTGTGATGATACCCCGTTGAGGGGAATGGGCCAGCTGAAGATAACCACTAAGTATCCAGCTGCTTCTGCTGCTATCGTCGCTGAGTCGTGCCGCCGGTGTGCAAAACTGCGTGATTTGTTCAACGGTTGATTTCGACGTTAAATGAACGACCATACCCTGTTGTCTGCCGGTTGATGGGCAATACTGGACAAGGGGTTCGTAGGTCAACTCGGGAAGAAATTCTTGTAACTGGTGACCTTCAGAGTCAAGATACCCGTACTGTTTTATTTCGATACCATTTGTGTTTAATATAAAAGATAAATTGTCTGCATCCATCCACAATAAACTTGTATTATTTTCAGTTAAGTAGATATTAAATGTTTTATGATATTTAAAATCCATTGTCCTTTTTTTTTTCCTCCTTAATCTACGCGATTTGTCGGTACTTATACTTTTCTCCGTCGCTGTAAAGAGTGTTGTGAATGTTAAGCAAAAAATGGGCGGCCATTATAAAACTTAACGCAACATCGTTGTTACCTTTCGTTTTTTTATCTGTAAATCGTTGCAATTGCTGTACAATCGTCTCGACGGGATTGTTGAGGGTATTAGTAAAGAGAACGGTAGCACAGACAATCAACCCGTCATTAAATAAAGAAGCGATTGTTTGAAAGATAGTATTTTTTTCATATCCGAGAAAATATCCAACTTTGAAACTAGCCTGTTCTTGCTGTCCGGCGTAATATTTGGTATATAAAAATCGAACGTCCAGAGACGGTTGTCTTTGCTTTAATAGTAACACGATTGACTGGGCCAGAGGAAAAGAAAACACCCCCGCATAATTTCGTTCTATGACGATATATAAAGTGTAGAACGTGCAATGAGGATGATTCTGAATAATATTGCACGCCAATTCCGAGAAAGCTCTGGCGATATTTTCTACGGCCTCCGTCGAGCATGATTCGTGGCTACATTCATCCACCCCGAGAACAACCATCTTGTTGGTAAATGTAGAAAGTATGGAAATGCCGACCTTCGAAGCAGATTCTGAATCTGAAAATGCAGTATCAATATAGGCTACAAGACAGGTGTCTTGCGATTTCATTCGAGTTGTATCCAGCCGCGTGTCAAATTCGAACGCCTCTCCCGACGAAAAGACGGTGGAAAATTTATTTTTTTTCTTTCCGGGTCTCGTCCCGCCTCCCAGTAATTCTTCGTTGAAGGAGTTTTCGAATAACAAGTTCATCGTTTGTTTCAAAGTGACATTGCCGCTTCTTGCGGGCGGTGCCGATAATATAAAGCACGGACATACTGTCGCTTGCTCCGTAGTTGCTATTTTGGTCAAATGTTTGTCGCACGTTAACGAAACTGTGTAAATGGGATAGTCTTCTATCTGGGACAAGTTGTATAATAGACAAGATTTTTCTTCCTTCGAATTTACAGACGTAGTACAAATAACCTTGCTCTTCTCATCGGCCGTGACGGGTAAAATAACCCGCAGTGCTTCACCGGCAAATCCAGCTTCATCAATCACGCCGAGATGGAAAGTCATACCCCGTGCGCTCTGGAACAGAAAACGTTCAAGGGTTCGGAATTAGATGCAAACACATTATTACAACTGGACGAAGCTACTTTTATCGATATCGTGTTTAAAGCTTTTTTTAAAACAGACCAGTACGCGTCCCTTACATATAAGAAAAAACAAATTGAGAAACTCTTGAGGCTTTTATCGCTGGAAGCTAAATGCGACCAACGTAGAATTTTGTCTAAACTTTTGCTGGGTAAAACACCAGGATACGAGCACACACACACACACACACACACACCGAACGATTGAATGAATAAACGGATATAGTTATTAAATAAGATTAATTTTTATTATGTTACTTACGTCGGGGTTTGAAGTCGATCTTCCTTCCAAAGTTGAAACTGCCGGCCTTTCCAACCGAAACGTGACAACCAGCTTACTCGCACCTTTGCAGTATGAAATGGTTTTGACACTCTTTTGTAAACTGGGGTGAATATGGTACATTTCCTTCATTTGTAGTTCAATATCGCTTAGCGCCACATCAAGTAAATTTACATGATGCACGTAGTAAGCCAGTCTGATATTGGGCAACGTAAGCAGAGCGGCGGCAAACATTATTTTGGTCCATTCGGTTTTACCTTGTCGTCGCATTACCATAAACACGCACGATTTTGCCTTATAATATTGTTCGTCTTCAACGTTGAAGCAACGTTTGAGAATTTCGTAAATCTCGCTTTGTTGATAAGCCGTTATAGAAGCAATGAAAAACACAGCATGCGCAAACATTTCCAACTGGAAAACTTCAGGAGTCATTTTCTTATGATGTAAATAGGACCTCACTACTGATATCCATTGTAAAATGGCCATCACATTTTCGTCGCTCATTGCAGATGCATATTGATTGATATATTGTTCCCGCGCCATGAAATTGTCATCGTTTCCGTACAAATCAACTATGAAGCTATTATCGGGGGGTGGTTCTACATCTCGATGCTCCTCTTCCGATAATAAATCCTTGTCTATGAGGTAAGTAGCTTTTGCTTTTTCGGCCGGTTCGTGGAAAAGTGGGCACTCCATGATTTCAGACCGTCCCATCTCTAAAATCAAGTGCGTTCTTGTACTTTCCTGAGAAAAATGCGTCACGTCAGCCATGACATGCTTAAAAGTATAAAGCTGAGTATTATTAGAATGTCTTAGTGTTGTCGTTTTTGAAGTTGGAGTTTGTTTTTTCAGGATGGGTTTAAACCCTTTGGCCTTTTTCGCGTACTGCTCGAATATATCCATGTTTTATCACTTCAAAATCCAGGTCTTCGCCGCATCAACAGCGAACGTAGGAAACGTGATTTTATTTTCTAAAACGTAGTAGGCTTTCTCGTTTTCTGGAATCATACACGTGTGTCCAATGCATTGCAAAGCGCATAATACGGGCGGCCTCTCGATCGAGTCTGCCGTGTGAGCAAATTCGCACCATTCCAGATACGACTTTACAAAGTCGGCAGTTAAAGATGATGACAGCAAATGTTGCGCAGAAACTTGCAAAACGCGCTGGGATTGACGGCGTCTGCTTTTTACGATTCTGATGATAAGCGTGTTACCTCGCAAATAATCGTCAGTATTAAGCCCGACAAACAAATACAAGTGGAATGGCAGACAGTGTTGCTGGTTGTTGAGTTCGTAATTTTCCAACTCATCCAGATCAAGAAAACAAGCCCGCTCGATGGAAAAGCCTTTTTTACTGTACTGTAAGTTATGTGCAAGAAGGTATTCGGGCGCTGCGTTAACGGGATTGCCTCGAAACGTGCACGTGATGGTAGAAAAAAACGCGGATGGCGTCGATTCTGACAAACACACACCTACAATCTCAAAGTTGTCGGTAAAATGACGGACGGGATCCGGGTGTTCGTTGTCTTTTTGTAAAAGAAATGACTCATAATCGTTACAAATCGACTCTTCCGAATGATCGTCACATTCTATATAATAAGATGCTGACTTCAAACTTTTCAAAGAGCTGTCTAAGCAAAACAGATATAACAGCGGCACCGTTTCTATATAGATTTCGCACGTTAACGGTTGGTTCGCGTATTCCTCATAATAATCTTTTAGAAGATAGCTTAAGGTTCGATATTTGCTTTGGTTCACGCGTGTGGGGTGTTTGGTCTCATACGCGATACGTCGTCTTCTTAGGAACAACGTGAAAATCAAGTCCTCATCACACCGGGGTAAAAACAAAGGGCTGCTCATTAACTGAACCTCGTTGTGTTCTAGAGGGTTGGATAAAGGCAAATCTAGCGACCAAATAGCGTTCACGGGTAGAAGCTTATCGACCATCGACAGAACGCGTGCCTGATACAAATCCCCCGCCACCTCTTCCGTTGCATATGGTCGATTTAAAATATTATCCGCGGTTCCGCCCAAGGAGTATAAAATACTATCCCTCACCAGCGTTCGTTGTAAGTGAGGACTAGGCGTAGGCAACTTGTTCTGGCGGGCATAGGAAAGTATTTCTTGTTGTAACATCGCCACGAGGTAGAAAAAAAAAAAAAAGGGGGGAAAAGAGTGAGAAAAAAAAAATGCCCAAGCGCAAGTGGACTGTGAACGATGGTGAGCAGACCTTGGGAGAGGATGCGCCAGTCGCAAAATATATAAAACCGATTACTCTTTCCGATGTTCGTCAACTCCTCGAATTTGAAGACATTTCCAAAATTGTGGCGCGCGATGGTCAGCGTACGTTTGGTAAAATCATAGACGCTGCTTCAGCATATCTGATCCCAAAAATGCTAAATTTGGAGTATTTTGCGAATATAAATGAACATGTGACTCTTTTTCAGGAGGTTTTGAGCACCTATTGCTTTCGTGAGTCCTTTTCTCGGTTCATCATCAATTTTGATAGTTTTCAGTTCGAGTTTATTATCGAGAATAATGTGGAGATGCAGGAGGAAGTACGCTTGATGCAGTTATTGTCAAAAATGTCCAACTCTATCACTGCATTGTTCAAGCGTTTGAACGTTACGCTCAAAACATTTGACAGGAAGGCGCTTCTATCGTTTCGGGACAACGTTAAAAGGGTTAGACGTTTTTTTAATTCTTTAAAACTCGCAATGTTTTGGTTGGAAAAGTATGAGGACTACCCGGAAGCTTTCCATTCGGGTGTGAGTTGTTTAAAGCGTTTGAAGTCATTAGACCTCCAACAAGAAGAGACGTTCCCAATCATCAAGTTAATAGGCGCACGCTTACTGGAGTATCATCGATTACTGTATAATTATTATATTTTTCAACTTACTTTCAAAAATGGCAAACAGCGCTTGGCTGCGTCTGTGCGTCTTCTGAACGAGGGTACGGTAAAATATGCTTGCCTCAAAGGACTAATTGAAAGGAGCATCACCTACGCACATTCTTTTCGTAATTGTGTAACGTGTAAATTAACTATGGATGCAGAGACTGAGGATCTGTGTAAAAAAATTGACGTTCTTATAGGGGAAGAAATGACAGAGTCCAAAACGACGGACGGAGGAGAAGCTTTTTTGTTGGATGTTTATTTGTTTGATGACTCCAAACCTTTACCTTCTGTATGTTTAACTATTCCTGAGTTTAATTTTTACAAGGCGATTGACGCATATCGAAAAATGCCGTCTCGGATCGAAAAACTACGATACATACAGAGCGGCTCTTGGCCCGCAGACTGTCAACTTACCGAACAACAAAGAAATACAATTTTAACTTTAACATTAGAAACTGAGATATTTTTTAACATTATATTTTCTCTGAAAGAAATTCGAAAAAAACTGGCTGATATGGAGGGTGGCATAGAAACGAGTCAAAAGAGTTTATACGAAGACGTTAATATCAACACGGTAGACACTTCCGTGCAAGATTTGCAGGACGCTACAATGAGTAAAGTCAATGTTCTGAGTAATGACATGGATAAAACTATAGCTGAATTTGAAAATCTTTTGCATTTGTACTACCACGATAAATATCCCTTTACTGACGCTCACAAAACCGAAATAGCGTCGGTACGAAAGGAAATAAACGAATTAAAGTCTAGAGTTCGCACTATTACAAATGAACTGTTTGTTCATCTTAAGGTGACCTTATTCGACTACTGCCAAAAGAAAAGCGAAGAAGTGCGTTGTCGGGTAGAAAAACTGTTAACAGAAAAAGAAGAAGCAGATCTGTCTCTCGTGATTAAAGCGATAGAAACGGATGACTTGAACAAAAATGATCGATTAAAATTAAGGGGGCAAGCCGAAGCAAAAATGATCGTGCAGCTGGGACGAGATTTTTCTTCCCTGTTGGAAATTGACGTTTTTAATCAGGAAGCGTTCATTAAAGCACGTACCTTACTGTTGGGTAAACTCGAGACCTACTACCGTTTTCTTCTAGAAATATTTTATCCGTCGCAGTCTATTGCAGAAACCATATCGTTACCATTTCGAGGAAAGTCGAACTGCGTAGAAATGCTGAATAATTTAACCGCACAAGTTGAAAGAAAAAAACTCCCTTCTTCTCTCGATGCTTTTTTAAAGAAAACCACTGAGGAATTAGTTCGAAGATGTAGCGAAGAAGAAAAATTGAATGTGTTCAAAGATCAATTGGATAAAATATTGACGGATATTATTGGGGCGAACGAACTCTTTAAAAGCCACCATCTCATTTTCGAACAAAAATGGGAAGAATGTTATGAAGAAATGGATGCTTTTAGAGTAGATTTCTACGTCAATCGAATGCGAGAAGAGGCGAAAGATGTTACTGTATCGTCCGCAATTGATACGTGTCAACACAAATGGCGCGAATTTGAACAGCTCAACTTTCAATTCATGTCCACTTATAAGGGTCACGGGGATGTGCTTCAAGAAATTAAGAAGCGCACTAAAGAAGCGTCAGACCTACAACAAAAACTGAACAGTTCAATTGAGGCATTTCGACTACGATATGAAAATAAAGTGAAAGAGACGAAGGAGAAACTAGACAAAGAGTTTGAGCGAACCGGGAAGGAAATTGGTGATTTTTTATGTCACACATTTAATACTCGATCTCGCCACAATTTGAAAAAGTACGTAAATTATTTTAACCAATTATCCCATCCGGAAGTAGAGTATTTTCAAAATTACCATCAAAGCCTGCTCAAACAGCTCGTTGTTAAATCTGTCGCCTATCTGGAAACCCGTTTGGAAGCAGCAATACACACGCTGGCGTCGTTGCCAGTTTCTTATTTCGAAAGTCAGGAGGTACTTACGGTACATCTGAAAAAGAGCGAGCGGGTGTACCTTTATTACCCGCAGGACGTCACACTCATAACATTTCTTGAAGAAAACATCGGCCGTGCATTACATCTTATGTACGCATTATTAGAGGAACTGCTGCTCGATAAGACGCCACACATAAAGGAAGATGCACTGCGCAGTTTTGGCTCGTTAATGACAAGTTCGACCGTACGCACTCTGGAACGCCTGCTCTTCACGGCTCAGCGTCGACGTGAAGAATTTTTGATCGAAGCAGAACGAACACAAAAAGACGCTTTAATTAGAAATAATTTAAACGAACTTGAACAGACCTTTAATAATAAAGTTAATCCGACGAAACCCGCACTGGAAAAATTGGTCTCATCAGCTTCGTTCGAGACAGCGTTAAATATGGTGAAAGAGGTGCAGCTCGTTCGAGATCGGTTGATTCGGACAGCACAGGATCTGCTCGCTCAGTCTGGCGAATCAACAACAACGAAGAAGAAAATCAAACTCTTGTTAGAACGAATTACTGAACAGAATTCTAGTCAGGAGAAGGAGTTTTCACTTGGCGCTATAGAAAGAAGGCAAAAAGAATTGTCTGACGAACGCGACTTTTCCGCGAAAGTAACGAATCTCGCCCGCGATCTAGAACTAAATGCCTCTTCCCTGAAAGAACAACTCGAGGATTTACGCGATTCGTGGATTAAAAGATTTAAGGCGGCACCGGAATATACTCCATCGGATGAAATAGAACAACTCTATGCTTCCTTTTCGTCAGATCTAAATGCTTTAAAGCAATCCTCTAAGTATTATCAACACCGACAAACCTGGAATCATATCGAAACTAATGATGCACTCATGATTGGGCATTTAGGGGAGAAAGATAAGCGATTTAAGAGCACCATCGGCAAAATCGGTACTAGTATAAAACTTATAAATAACACGATCAATAAAGTTTCCGAAAGCGTAACAAACGCACACAAATCTTGCCGTTCGATGCATCAGAAACAAGTGGAACAGTGTAACAAAGAGTTTGACAGTCACGCCTTTAAGATAATAGACATCGTGGAAACGGCTTTTGAAATGCAAGCTAAAGAGCGGCAGAAGCAAGTGGAAGCACTGAGGTTGTTTTATAAATTCGTAACACACAATGCCCCCGTTCGTTTGGAACAGTTGCGCGTTTATCGTGGAAGTACAATGGACAGGCTTTCAAACAGCTCGGTAACCTACGTTATTAATGTGCTTACTTTTACTTTGGATGTTTTGAGAAAAGTGTTTCATATCCCAATCCCTTTTAATGATGTTAATGTAAAGGAAGAATTACGAGAACATGGAGCGTTTTCATTCCACCCGACCGACGTTCAACTTTTGCAGGTCTTGAATGCTGACATCGCAACTTTACTTAGCGTTTGTTACGAATGGATGGAGCACCTATCTCAGAGTCATCTGGCTACTCGCCTGCTACAATGCTCCAACGCAGAGCTAAAAGAAACGGCAGAAAAGATCGTCCGTCTTATCGAAGAGAGTCAAGAAAAATACAGCCTCTCGCTCTTAAACGCTAAAAAAATCGAAGAAGCGAAACAGACGTTACGCGCATACGCGGACCGCAGGAGCATGATTTCCTACGATATAGAGAAATTGAAAAAGGGCTTGTCCAAACACGAGTATCGCCCTTCTTTGTTGTTATCTTCGAACATTCGGTCTGA
Organism: Littorina saxatilis; assembly: GCF_037325665.1. Lineage (NCBI taxonomy): Eukaryota > Metazoa > Mollusca > Gastropoda > Littorinimorpha > Littorinidae > Littorina > Littorina saxatilis. The sequence continues at coordinate 59,238,735 of NC_090252.1, forward strand.
CTTGACCAATCTCCTCAAAGACAGCCAAACGCTGCTTTCCGATTCTATGGACGACAATACGTCCGACGACATTCAAGATTTCCTAAAACTCTTAAAAGGCGATTTGGAAAGGGGAGACATATCCGAAGAATACATTCTACAGAGTGAGAAGGCGCATGTTAGAAAGGTAGAGGAAAAGGAAGACAGCGATAATCTCCAAACCCTGTCATCTTACACTAAATGGTTGGTGTCCGCCTACAAGGGAGAGACGATGGAAGTTGGCGACATCCTGAAGAATGACAAATTTAAGACGTTAACACAGATCCACTCTTCACAGCCCGCTATTAGCATCAACCAGCATAAATTTGCGAGTATGTTCGCCGATGTAAAAAGTGAATTGACGAGAGTCGAATGGCCTCTAACCCGACTACAAAAGGAAGCGAGGGTCATAACCGCTCGACTAACTAAGTTGAACGGCGAATCGGTAGAGCCTGTGTATGGTTCTGTATGTAAACTTATTTCAAACGTCGAGTCAACGAGGGTCCACCTTCAACAGCTCTTGTCTTCCTTTGACGGCTGCGCTTCTCGAGATTGTAAATGGTGGATAGAATATGAAAGGCTCCTAGCATTGTTGATCTCAGTACGGGATATTTGTCAATATTTTTTGAATAACCCCTCTACTTTCGATTTACAACAGTCGTACGAAGCGTCTCTTTTTAGTGAGAGGGCGCCGTTCGATCCGTGCGGCTTAAAGGACGCTGTAATAGATTTTGTTGAAGCGCGCAGACGAATCGGGCAGACCGAATGGTTTTCAGAAACGTTTGACGCCCTACAAAATAATTTGTTGAAAGATATTAAAGAGAAGACTAAAAACCTACTTCAAGATATAGAAAAACGCCAACAAAAATTTACCGATCAGCGCGATCTACAACAAGAAATCGATCCCGAGTGTGGTTATATGTCTAGTTCACTAGCGTCTAAAATTCAGGAAGTCTTTCAACAAACGGAAACAGACTTGGTAACTCCCATAGAAACACTGTTGGCAAAACAGACAGACAAAGTTAAAAAGGAAGTATGGTTAAAAAAACAAAAACACTTCACGTCAAAACTTAAACGAGCTGCGGAAGACGCTTGCCTCGAAATACGAGAAAAAAATAACAATGCGAAACAGTGGCTGTATACTGCGATAGAACAACATAATGCGGCTCTAACGAACGTCAAACGAAAAAAACACATTGAAAAGATCACTTCCAAAATCGACAGTTTAATCAACCGGCCGCCCCCGGGAGAAGGACTTTTCTTGGACCGTGTTGTACCTCTGTTATCTACTTTGAAACAGGAGTTTATATCGGAGTCGTTTTTGTCGCGAGTGTCATTGACAGAAACGATAAAATCCCTCACTGGATGGTTTAATAGATACGCCAACGCAAGTCCACCCGAACACGATCAACAAATCACTCAATTGTCTTTGACCTTGTTAAATTATGTAGCGAAGGATGTATTTTATTCCAACGTTCCAAATATTCACGTCACGACACTACGAGATAGTATCCAGTCTCGCAGCATAGCGCTTGACGAGTACTTTAAATATACAACGAACGTCTCTGAAAAGTTTTTGAGCCTCGTGGACGTACCCATTCCCGTCAAGTTGACTAAACAGGGTGAATGGACGGTGGTCGACGACTACGAACGGGCGGTCAATGTCCGTGATAAATGCACAGCTTATAAAGAAGAACACTTGTTTTCATCCAACTTAAAGTATTCTCATGAACCTTTCTACCAAACAGTTTCAGAAATGACCGATCGTTTAATTCATAGGTGGACTATCGTAACGGAGCTGCTCACTTACCATCGGAGATTACATACTTTGACAAAGTACGAATTTGATTTTTGGACAACTTATTCGAAGCTTGAGACGCTGACCAAGTGCCTTTTGTCAGATCAGAACACCTGTAAAGAAATCAAGGCATCTTTACATAAAGTTAAAGATAAAGTAGATAAGCTTTCGCCCTTATTTATATCGGAACAATCGTCGCGCATCCCATTTTCGGCCACATTTTATGGGGCGAATAAAGTTCTGAGAACGGATGATTCAAAACAGGTGTCGCGTTTAAAACGCTTTTATGCGGAATACTTACTACCGCTGGTCGAGCGGACACAGTCAAAGTTAACAAAACTGGATGATATTTTGCAGTATGCCGGGCAACAATTTATCATCAGAAGGCAATCCTACACAAAAAATGCTCAGTCCTCCGCGGATCAAGAGCGAATAAACAGCTATTTAAAAACAGTTCAAAGTTTCTGTTTAAAAACGAATGACATTTTCGAGTGGTCGCCCCTAGTCTGGGATTCTGTGGTTGATGCGTACGTTGGTGATTTCGGCGTTTCTCCGCAGACAGGTATCGAAGTGTCCTTTTCGGGTGTGGAAGCGGACTCTGCATTTTCAAATTTATTTCCACAGACCCGTACAGCCGTAAAGCCATACGTCAGTTCAACCGGCGGAAAAACGCAATTGTTGGCGTGCGAAGTTTGCCCTTGCCCATTCCGATCATTTTCGGCGATATGGAGCGAATCGGTGAACCGGGCGACTGTTCCAGCTTCGTATCTTTGCGATGAAAAGTTGGAGATGCCGAGTTTACACTCCATTACGCAAGAGAAGATTAACCAGACTTTGGAAGAATTACTTTGGATAAAGAATAATGGTAAACACGACGAAAGGTTTTTACCAATTTTTATTCTCGATGAACGAATTGTAAATCTGTTATTGGTTTTAAACATTTGGTGCGACGGGCACGTACCGGCGGTGGGGACTCCCCCAGGGCGGCAACCAGCCTTTGATGTTAAGCGACATGATTTGGTGGACGTGATCGAATTAGCTCTTTTTAGTTTAGATAAGGCAGAGGGAGTACCAACAACGGCAGAGTCTTACATTTCGGTTACTGCCGATGCGTTGAAGTTAAAATGCCAAGCATTAAACCGAGTCATTACATCTAATACCTCTGATTTTTTATTTCTTGCGAATATTAGGAAACTGCCGATTCCCCGCAACGATCACGCTCGATATTCTAACTGGATAAAGCTTCTGATTTTCATTGAAGCGGCCTTCGAAAGCAGCCTGTCTTCCGTACTCGCGTTCTTCGAGTCGCTGGAACATCACAAAATTTCTAAGGACTCTAACGCGCTTAAAGCAAAATCTCTCAATGCCTATATTCTTTATAAATTACAATCCTTATTACGACGACCGGACTCTCGAAAATACATATTGGAAACGTGGAAAGAGTTTGGTCAGATAGGGTGTAACCTAAAAGACCATATAAAACAGACTTATCCGGCATGCTGGAATGTAGAAAGAACCACAAGCCAGTCATCGGCCGCAACCACGTACAACAACTACTACTACGGCCCGGTAGCCCCAAACTCACCGGCGTCTTTGACGCTGTTTGATCTCATTATTCTTTGTCTCAGCCTCCGGATGAAAACCATCCTATGTACGAATATAGCTAAAGAAACCTGGATAGTGTTGAACAGAACTGTTACCGATGATGCTTTCATGAAAAGACGCGACGATGCCTTTCCTCCCCTCGACTTTCCTGAATTCGCCATGCCTTACTTAAAAGAACTCTTTCAGACTTTTGACAAGGATTGTTTTTGGATGTTACAATCAAAACATCGCGGTGAAGAGACGATAGCAATCCCCCAGAAGACGATGATTATTGATATTGTTCAACTGGACGACAATCGTGTAGATATTGTGAACTGTTACGTTGACAATATTATTATCGACGAAAAGAACGCTTCTTCTTCCTCTTTGATCAATTTATCACAACTAAAAGAAGTTACGAATAAATTTTTGGTGTCGGGAGACCGCGATAAGGAGTACGTCTTAAACTCATCCATTCACGCTTACTTCCTCCACCAACATCGCAATCTAGATAATACGGAAGACGACGAAAATCAAGAGGAGGTTACGGGTTTTGGAGAAAATGACACAGACTCTATTCTATCTTCCGAATCGCCAGATGAAACGGGTTTTTTTTACGATCCGGAGGATGCGTTGCACCGAATTAACTCCGAGGAGACGAATATTAGATCCGACTCCGACGACTCCGACGATCGTGAAGAAGTCATTTCACTGCCTTTAGAAAGTGCAGTCAGAGACCCTCGAAGTTTAAAAACGGACGAAGATTCGGACTATAGTGACTCCGATAGTGACGAAGGTGTGCAAGAATTACTGCAGTTGATGAAAAGGTTGCTCAACAATCAATAAAAGTAAAGAGACATCCAAAAAAAAAAGCAATCAACTCACGTTAAAATGACGAACACGGAACGAATAATCCAAGGGTCTTTTTCTTCAGGCATAAAAAAAACCCCACAAAAGCACACACACACACACACACACACACAAAACAACAAATGATAAAGAAGCAAGGGAAAGCTACTCGAGGGGAAGCTAACAAAAGCACAGGCAAGAAAAAGTTAGAGTTTTCCAGTAGTCTGTAGACCAAACAAAATGTTTGAGAGGGGGAATGAAAAAAGAGGAGACTCACGTACCCGTGCGGACACACACACACACACACACAAGGTGGAACAGAGGTGTGAAGGGAAGGTTGAGATGAATGAATGAATGAATTTAATTTCTTTTGAAGAACAACAATCAATAGTTTATTTTTTTGTTGCTGTGACGTCCAGTCCATTTTGAATTTCCCAGAAAAGTCGTTTTTCAATTTGTCTTTTCAACTTTTGCTTTTTCTTCTTCTTACGAACGCTCATCGATTTGTCGATATAAACTGTTTTGAGTTTGTGACTAAGGAGGTAGACACCCATGTCAATTACTTCATCAAAGGGCATTGTTTTGAAGTCGCGAGTCCATAGATCATACAGTATTGAGTAAAGCTTTTTGGCGGTAGTAGACGTAAAGGAACAGCCGTGTTGAGCGAGTCGAGTTTGTAACGAATTGATATGGACAAAATGCAGGCTGTCAGTTTCCTTTGGCAGTGGTTCAATGGTGTATTCGGTCAGAACAACCTGTGATGTGGGCCATATTTTTCCACCAAACACACACCTTTCCGATTCACCCCAGTCTTCCTTCATACAGGTGGTTTCGTTCACGCACAGATGAATTGTTGAATGATGCTTACAAAAGTAAACGGGAACGCTATCAAAGTCTTCTGTGTATTCTACAATATCGCACTCCTGACGATAGAGAGAACAAGGCAGCACTGAGCCGGTGGCCATTTCTGACTCTCGAAGCGATCCAACGGAGCGCGTTCAGGTTTTTTGTGTGTGTGTGGTTTGTTTCTGCTTATATAAGCAGCCTGCCCGTCTGATCAGTTTTTAGTTACCCATCATTTTCGCGGCTCCACACTATAGCTGTTCCTAGGCGATCTCTTCTTTTTATTCCAACACACACACACACACACACAAAAATGTCTTCACAACTGAGAAAACCCAAAGTCCTTGGTCATGTACAGAATGTTAAGCTGACTCCTCCTGTGGTGTCACCGGTAAAGAAAGAAACGATAAAGCCTATAGATTCCAACGAAGATGAGCCTTTGCTGCGAGAGAACCCAAGGCGCTTTGTTATCTTTCCCATCGAATATCACGACATCTGGAAGATGTACAAGAAGGCAGAGGCATCGTTCTGGACAGCAGAGGAGGTCGATCTCTCCAAAGACTTGCAGCACTGGGAGAAACTGAAGCCGGAGGAGCGTCACTTCATTTCTCACGTGCTGGCTTTCTTTGCTGCCAGTGATGGTATTGTCAACGAGAACTTGGTGGAGCGTTTCAGCAAAGAGGTGCAAGTGACGGAAGCCAGGTGTTTCTACGGTTTTCAGGTTGCTATGGAAAACATTCACAGTGAAATGTACAGTCTGCTCATCGACACTTATATCAAGGACCCCAAAGAGAAGGACTTCCTGTTCAATGCCGTTCAGACCATGCCATGCGTGAAGGAGAAGGCTGACTGGGCGATTAAATGGATCAACGACCAGAACGCTCCCTACGGTGAGCGAGTGGTGGCCTTCGCTGCGGTGGAAGGGATCTTCTTCTCTGGGTCTTTTGCCGCCATCTTCTGGTTGAAGAAGCGAGGAATCATGCCTGGACTCACCTTCAGCAATGAGCTCATCAGCAGAGATGAAGGTCTCCACTGTGATTTTGCCTGCCTCATGTTCAAGCACCTTTTTCGCAAGCCCTCCCAGGACCGGGTCTACGCCATTATCGAGGATGCTGTGCGGATCGAGCAGACGTTCCTGACAGAGGCTCTCCCCTGCAATCTGATTGGTATGAACAGTGAGCTGATGAAACAATACATCGAGTTTGTGGCCGACAGGTTGCTCGTGGAGCTAGGTTGTGACAAGGTGTACAACTCTGAGAATCCCTTTGATTTCATGGAACACATCTCACTAGAGGGCAAGACCAACTTCTTTGAGAAGCGAGTGGGCGAGTACCAGCGCATGGGGGTGATGGGAAATAAGAAAGAGGATAACCACACATTCACGCTTGATGCTGACTTCTGACCCGGCTGTTGATTTTTTGTGTGTGTGTGTATAATTACCAATCAATGAGACATTGAGAAATCACGAATTCTTGGTTTGAATTTTTAGTTTTATTATTGAGACAAGGGGGGTATATTATTAATCGATAATGATGGTGCACTCACTATTGCCTCGTGTGTTGAATGAATTAAGTGATCCAACTTGATGAAAGACGAGGTCAAGAGGTTCCTTGGCGTTCAGCAATTTTTTGTTTCTGCTTATAAGCAGCCTGTAAAATGCCCGTCTGATCGGGATCAATCATTTGTGTTTGCTGTTGAAATGAAAACCCGCGCGTCAAATAATCAAAATAATGAGAAGGTTTGAGTGTTTTATATGTGACGTTGTAATCGTAGGAACTGAAAAAGAGAAGAACGGCAAAGTTATCGGTAGATGTGGCAGTCAAGAAGAGTTCGTTTAACAGAACTTCGACGTGTTGAAACAGTATGTCTTTATGTAGAGACTGCGCTTCTAACTTTGCAGGTAGAGACGAATGAAGAGGGTTTTTCTTACGAAGCTGATCAGCGTCAAACGACACGCGAAAATACTTCAAGAAAGGTGTAAGTAGAAGCGGTTGTCGGTATAAAAGTTCTCTTTGGTAGGTAATTCCTGACAAGGCGTTCTCTTTAAAAGTGGGCCTTGAAAAAATAAATGCAGTAAATAATCCGGGAAATAGTTCCGAGGTTGTCGTGATTCGGTAAACGCCACTACGCTTGAACTTAAGTAAATACGGTACAACGCGAGTGTGAAATACTTCTTTTCCTGCAATACAAAACACCAACGCAAAAACCGCTAAGCCTACGAGCACGTAACGCTGTATTTGAGCGTAGGACAGCAAATATATATAGGCCGTACTACGCTTACTTAACTCCCCCGTACTGAGAGTGGAGAGAATGTGATCTACGGGCCAGGACTTGGAGTAAAATCGTTTGGGGTAGGTAACGTCGAGATCTTGTTTAATTAAATGAGGGGGCGCGTATCTTCTATGATCATTCAGTTGAAAGTTTGTGGCGGCTTCGATGCTGGTAGAAGTTTCGCTGTCGATGACATTCACGTCGGGAGTAAAGGTCACGTTTCTGGTTTTTTTTCCACTCGTAAAATGTTTGGACATAAATTCTTCCAACGCTTGTGGTAATACTGTCTTGACTATTTCGTCGTAATTCGAATCATCAACGTTAGAGGTGGTGGGGCTGATCCACGCCGTAATCAGCGTTAACATGTAATAGTAATCGCTGTAATTAGGAGACACTAAAGGGTTGGTTAACTCGGAAACTAATCTGATTTTATCCATCAGACAGCTTACAAATCTGGGCGTAGGAATAGATTTGGGGGGTTGATACGACGTACTACTGGCTCCGGGTCGAAGAGAAATAAATTCGCTCCTAGAAAACGTCGAGCACATTTTTACCCCTTCCTTCTTGATTAAATCAAACAACCTGTTCGTATCCCCGCCATAAACAACTATATGCGAACTCAGTTCCTTGTGTTCCTCCAACGTCGTGATGGAGGGGAGTATAAAAGAAGCTACTCGCGTTTTAGCCGACATTAGGAACTCTTCTCCTCCTCCTCCTCCTACCCCGTTCTCTCGCTCCTCCGCAGTCTGTCTTTCTTTTTCTTCGTCAGGTGCATGCTGGTCTGAAGGACGGCCGCCGCCACTACTACTACTCATCACGGGAGAGTCTCGGACGCCGGAAACAAGCTCTACACGATTTTTCTGTCGATGATGCGTCCTCGTTGGTTTTTTTGTAGCCACTAGATTCGTCAGAGGAATGAGATAGTTTATTATTTCGTCTTTGGCGTAATTTGCGGATAAAAGACGTTTGGTTAATTCTATTTCTCTTTTTTGTAGACTCCGCACGACGCCGTGCAGAGAATCTTTCCGCCTACTATCCTCCTCCGACGCAGGCTTTTCTACCTTTAACACGGAAAAGGTTCTCATGTTGTTTTTTCTTCTCTCTCTGGCTACAATGGAGTTAATTTTCAAAACGTTCTTTCACGGGCGGGAGGGCGGCGTCTTGATAACTTGCGAAACGGTTGGTAGTGCCAGGGAAAATGTATGCCTACTCGTGCAAGGTTTTGATGATTTTTTTTATCTCGATCTGGGGCCGTCTTTAGCGATTTTTCCACCGCAGCTAATGAAGACAATCAACGCAGAATTCATCAAGCGCCATACTCAAACCTTCGATCCCGTTTTAGATCTTTCTTACGTAGAGAAAAGAAGTCTTTATTATTATCAGCCCCGAAACAAGCGAATGCTGATGGTGAGCCTGAGAAATCCGCGAGACAGACGTAAGGTCCTTGATGCGACAACCGCCGTGCTGGAACGATTAGATTCGTCTCGTTCGTGGCAGCTGTACGACACGAAGCAAAGTTATCTGAACAAATTTATGACGAACCTCCAATTGAGTCCATATGTTAAAGGTGTATGCTATCACCCTTCCCGAGTGATGCGGTGTAGCAAGCAAAGTAAATTCGAGAAGGAATACACGGTAGCTGTCTCAAACTTGAAGGCTGTAATTGTCACGGAAAAAGTAGACTCTGCTGGTGCGGCGGAGGTTGTTATACCTGACGAAACGTGCCTGGTATTTGATATCGAGTGCGCAAACGTGACTCGAATTAGCTGCATGCCTCGTCCCGCATTTCACCCCATCATACAAATCTCTTGTTGTTTTGGTAAATATTTTTCAAACGAACATACTACGGATGAACGCGTCGTGTTTTGCTACGGACGAACGGATAATATAGAAGAGGGAAGCATCCGGTGGTATCAAACCGAAACGGACATGTTGGCTGCGTTTTGTGAGTACGTAGGCGAAAAAGACCCCGATTGTGTATGTGGCTACAATTCCGATAATTTTGATTTTCCCTACCTAGAAATCAGGTGTGCAATGTTTGGGTTAAGGTCTGTCTTTTCCAATAATTTCTCTCGCTTCAAATCAGAGCGAGCATATATAGTAGGAGACGCCGAGTTTGTAAAGTGGAAAACAACGCCCGTTATGGTTATCTGTCCCGGACGATTGGTGCTCGACGCACTCAAAATTGTAAAGCTGCAAAATCATAAGTTAGACAGCTTTTCGTTGAATCGAGTGGCCAGTGAGTTTTTAGGCGAACGTAAATCAGAGGACGTGTCCTACGAGGAAATACCGAAAATATTTCTCGCCGGAGATTCTGCAGATTTAGCCAGATGCGCCAAATACTGTCTCCGAGATTCTGTGCTCACCTTCAAACTCGTGCGCAAAATTGCCGCGATTGAATTCGTGAGTGAGATGAGCAGGACGGTGTACATGGAAAGAAACGATTTAATAAACAAAGGGCAGCAGCAAAAATGTTTCTCTTCTATCTGCGGCTCCATCGTCAGAGAAAAGGAAAACTTTGTTATTCCACAGGACGTCGATAAAGAACTGGTACCTAATCTAGGGAATATCGTTCCTGGCAAAGACAACAACAAAAAACAAAAATACAAGGGGGCGACCGTTATCTCTCCAGTGGCGGGATATCACGGGAATTTTACGGCCGTTCTCGATTTTAATTCTCTATACCCTTCTATAATGGTGGCCAAAAATCTGTGTTACACTACTTTGTTGAAGGAGCCTCCACCTAGCCACTGGAAGTGCGGCCAAGACTATTATTTTAACGAAGAAATTGGCGTGTACTTTGTATCAGCCGCTCGAGAAAAATCTCTCTTATCCAGAATTATAGAACGCAATCTCGAAAAACGAAAATCTGTGAAGCAAAAAATGGCGATGGAAGAGTGTCCCTTGACCCGCAGACTTCTTGACAGTTCTCAACTCGCTCTAAAATTGACGAATAATTCCTTTTACGGACAATTCGGAGTTGCCAAACACGGCATCATACCCTGCTTACCTATTGCGGCTACAATCACGTCTGAAGCTCGGCAAATGCTAGAGAGCACGGTCAGATTTATTCAGGAGACATACACCCGTCAAAGAGGATTTCCTTGCGACGTCACGGTTCTATACGGGGACACGGACAGTGTTTTCCTTTTAATATCGGGCTGTCGTTTGACCGCCGAAGGGGCGAAGGCTTTAGCCGTACAAATTGCCGAAGAGACGACCGCTCTCTTGTTTCAAAAGCCCATCAAACTTGAGTTTGAGAAACTCTTTTCCTCTTTAATAATATACAAAGCAAAAAACTATGTCGGGGTCGTGCAGAAAGAAAACGGCGACGAACGGCTGGAAATGAAAGGAATCAAACCCGTGAAGCGGAACGTTCCCGCATTTATCAGGAGGCTTTTAATCGTTTTATTCGACTTGATTCTCCTGGAAAAAAATCTACCGAAAGCAGAAAGTGTACTCTTGCGATGCCTCGATTGGCTACGCCGAGATGGTGGAACGTGCGATTTTATTTCTTCCGACAACTTCGTTCACCTCACAATGTTATGTAAAGACACAGACGAATACGCAACAACAACGTTACCACCGGCTCACGTGAATCTTACGCGACGTTTAAAGGCGTTGGATGATCCGGACGTCGGGAGGGTGGGCGATTACATACCGATGGTAATTTGTCGAAGATCGGATACCGCCGCTAAAAAGATTTCAGAACGCGTGGAACATCCCAAAAATGTCGGTCGAAGAGTTGAGGAGGATTGCACGATTGTTGACGTATCCTATTACATAGAATACGCCGTAAAAGAATACGAGCGTTTATTCGGATATTGTTACAAGGGCAAGCAGCTGTGCGGACGACAGATATCAAAATTGAAAAAAGAATGTCTCCGAATTAGTCGGACGTTAAACGAAGAGTTTCATCGTCATCACATTCTAAAGGACAATCATTCTATCGTGGATTATTTCAAAATACAACACCCGAAACACACGACCAAAAAGCGTCCTCGATTAGACACCACTACCACCAACAACAATGACAATGACAACGCCGCTCGTTGTACTATCGCGGAGGATGTTTTACTACGCGGTATATTCACTGTCTCACCGAAATAAATAAATATTCTTTGTAACATATGTT
>NC_090252.1:59252732-59269732 GCF_037325665.1 Littorina saxatilis
TGTTGTTGTTGTTGTTGTTGTTGTTGTTGTTGTTGTTGTTGTTGTTGTTGTTGTTGCTGTTGTTGCTCTTTGGAATTGGCTTTTTCGTCGTCGTCATCGTCGGTGTTGTTGATGACGTCTGGGGCTGCTGCCGCTGCGGGTGATGCTGGCGGTGGTTGACTGGTCACGGTGGTGGTAGTGGCGATCGCAGAGTCGACGTCTTGTTCCGTGTCATGTACCATCGGTTCCTCGTCAAAATCATCGTCTTCGCAGTCGAGTTCGATTTCATCATTGATGTCTGGAAAAACTTCATCCAACTGTTGTTGTTGTTGTTGTTGTTGTTGTTGTTGTTGTTGTTGTTGCTCTTTGGAATTGGTTTTTTCGTCGTCGTCATCGTCGGTGTTGTTGATGACGTCTGGGGCTGCCGCCGCCGCTGCGGCCGGTGATGCTGGCGGTGGTTGACTGGTCACAGTGGTGGTGGTGGCGATCGCAGAGTCGACGTCTTGTTCCGCGTCATGTACCATCGGTTCCTCGTCAAAATCATCGTCTTCGTAGTCGAGTTCGATTTCATCATTGATGTCTGGAAAAACTTCATCCAACTGTTGTTGTTGTTGTTGTTGTTGTTGTTGTTGTTTGTCATCCACGCTGGTGCTGCTGTTGTTGGCGGTGTTGGTGGTAGTGGTGGTAGTAGTAATGGTGGTGGTGGCAAATTTAACAATTTTCTTGGGTTTTAATTGTTTTCTCAGTGGGCGCTGCCACGGGGTAGCAACAACACCACCACCACTAGGCTCTTGTTGCTGTTCTTGCTGTTCTTGTTGTTGCTGTTCTTGCTGTTCTTGTTGTTGTTGTTCATCGTGGTCTTTCTGGATGCCGTTCCATACTGTATTCTGTCGATGAAGTTTTCGCTTTTGACCTCTTGTTATCATCCGCGTCGCAGTGCCGTTCGGTACCACCGTGCGGCCACAGCGGCCGCCGTCGTCGTTGTTCCGTGTGTTACTAGCCATCATACTGTTAAGAAAAAAGAACGTACTTTTAAGTACAAGTAGTATTGGTAGTACTATTAGTATGAGTGGTAGTAGTAGGAGAACCATTCAACTGAGACAAGAACAACCTCCTCTCGTGTAGTGGTTGTGAGGCCAAGTGTCCCTTCGAGCTGACCCGTACGGCATTTTATACACACACACACACACACACACACACACCCTGGAGGGGAGGGGGAGAAAGAAGAAGAACGGAAGAACAACTTAGCCCGGGATCTGATATTATTTTGGGGCGCGGACTTTTGCTCAAAAAGTGAAAATCGCGAAAAGAAACGTACGAAATGTTGGGAGAGATGTCAAGGGGGGAGGGAAAACAACCCGTGCGGCAAATTTGCCCGTACAGTCAAAAAAAATCGATATAGAGTCAGACGTGGCGCAGCGGCTGGGCTGTGGCTGGGCTGGGCTGGCTTGCCTTGCTACCGGGCCCAGCGGCTTGCTTCAGAGAATTCCATTCACAACACATTCATTCACAAGCCGGCCCAGCCGGCGGACCAATCGAATCGCGGGTCACAAAAGCACATGCCCGCTGACGTCAAGTGCGCCGCGGCGGCGAAAATAGGCGATGATTTGTTAGCTCCTCCCTCCCCACCAGTCTAAATCGTACATCGTTGCAGTTCAGCTACATGACGGTAAACTCAATGTTAAATGGATTTGTTCACACAGACGATGATGTTTGTTTGTTGACGGTTGATACACTAGTTCAATTTGTTTATTTCAGACACTTTCAATTTTCACGAAGCAGTGTGTCGTGTCACGCTTTTTTTTGGGTACAATGATGCAGCTTTGTGGAAGGACCCATCATTATTTGTTATCTTCCCTTGCGGCACTATCCGTTAGTAGTAATAGTAGTATATGGGTTTGTTTTTAGACTACTATATGTTGAGGCTCCAGTCTTATTGTCTTCCTCAGAAAAATGTCTTGTCTTTTTTTTTTCCCCCTTGTTGTGTGTATAGTCTTTGGCCGGCTCTCTCTCTCTCTCTCTCTCTCTCTCTCTCTCTCCTTCCAATTTCATTTCAATATTCTGCCTGGACAGGGGGGGTAGTGGTGGAAAAATTGGTGGCTGTGTGTGTTGACACAAAATAATAATTACTCACTTTTACGACAGAAATGTGCGGACGGTCCCCATGATTTTCTTGCCGCAAGCCAAACAATCGTCAAAGATGTTCGAGCATTTTTCACAGGTGAGAAAATGTCCGCAGGGTAAGAAAGTAATACCACTGTTAGCTAGCTCCACTTTTAAACAAGCTCGGCAGAATTTACGGTTTCTCAAGTTCTGGTTTTCTTTGGCTAAGAATCGTACGCGTTCCTTTATTAGTGCAAACGACGACGACGACGACGACGACGACGCTCGAGGAACTAGTTGTTCGCGACGACGACGACGGCGTTCTTCTTCTTCTTCTTCTTTTTCTTCGGCTAAGTACAGTTTTCTTGCTAATTCTGACTGTTTCTCCGGACTCTGTGCGATCTCGTAAGCTGCGAGATAAAGTTTCTCTACGCTGTCGAATTCTCCATCAGCAAAATCTAGGCGTCGATTTTCAATAACTTGCATGACTATATGTTCTGGAATTCCCATTTCACAGACTGCTTCTGTCTTTGCTGATGATATTAGTGCTACGCTGTCGACCTTAGTGTTCGTTATCCTCCTCGTAGTACAGAAATCCATAATCTCACAAGAAGAAAAAAGAAAAAGGTGAAATTTTGTCTCACCGATCGTTCTCTCTCTATATATATACGCACACAAAGCAGGAAAAAATGTGTGTGTTGTTGTTTTGTAGTAGTTCAACTCCTTTTTCCCGGGGATATAGCTCAGTTAGTGGTAGCGCGCTGGATTTGTATTCAGTTGGCCGCTGTCAGCGTGAGTTCGATCCCAGGTTCGGCGGAAATTTATTTTTCACAGAGTCAACTTTGTGTGCAGACTCTCTTCAGTGTCCGAACTCTCCCCCCAGTGTACACTACATTGGGTGTGCATGTTAAAGATCCCACGATTGACAAAAGGGTCTTTCCTGGCAAAATTGCTTAGGCACAGTTAATAATTGTCTACCTATAACCCGTGTGACTTGGAATAATAGGCCGTGAAAGGTAAATATGCGCCGACATGGCTGCAATCTACTGGCCGTATAAAATTTCATCTCACACGGCATCACTGCACAGCGCACAGAGAGAGAGAGAGAGAGAGAGAGAGAGAGAGAGAGAGAGAGAGAGAGAGAGAGAGAGAGAGAGAGAGAGAGAGAGAGAGAGAGAGAGAGAGAGAGAGAGAGAGAGACCCCCGGTATAGGGGTGTGTATAGGTTTCACTCGGGGTTTTTTTCATTTCATTTTCATTACTTTATTGTCCCATTGCTGGGAAATTCGGGTCGCTTCCTCCCAGTGGAAAGCTAACAGCAACGGAGTCGCGCTACCCAGGTGTCTGCGTGTTTAGCTGTATTCAGCCACCTGTACTTATGGCAGACTGAGCGGCTACCGGGCCCTCTGTCGTTGTGTGTGTTTTACTTATTTGATTATTTGTCATTCTTTTATTTTTTATATTTTTTTTTGGAGGAACTGGAAACACGTTTAGAAACGCTTTTTATTTTATTTTTGCTTTATACGGTGTGTATGTTCGTGTGTTTGCGTGTTCGTGTGTTTGTGAGTGAGTGTGTTTGTGAGTGAGTGTGTTTGTGAGTGAGTGTGTTTGCGTGTTCGTGTGTTTGCGAGTGAGTGTGTTTGTGAGTGAGTGTGTTTGCGTGTTCGTGTGTTTGTGAGTGAGTGTGTTTGCGTGTTCGTGTGTTTGTGAGTGAGTGTGTTTGCGTGTTCGTGTGTTTGCGTGTTCGTGTGTTTGCGTGTTCGTGTGTTTACGTGTTCGTGTGTTTGTGAGTGAGTGTGTTTGCGTGTTCGTGTGTTTGCGTGTTCGTGTGTTTGCGTGTTCGTGTGTTTGCGTGTTCGTGTGTTTGTGAGTGAGTGTTGCGTGTAAGTGTTCGTGTGAGTGTTGCGTGTGTGTGAGTGTGTATTTTTCACTGGGGCCGTGTATGTATATGTGTGGGTTCGGCGACCTGCGCCAGGCTACCCTCTTGGGATACACACACACACACACATACACACACACACACACACACACACACACACACACACACACACACACACACACACACACACACACACATACACACACACACACACACACACACACACACACACACACACACACACACACACATACAAAACATATAAGCGGGGAAGCCACCAGAGTCCTTATATATTGGTTTATTATACTATAAACACACTTATTATGGGGGAGGGGGGAAGGAGGTTTCATCATTGTGTGTTAGTGTCCTGGGAGGAGGGGGGAGGGGGCTGCGCTGGTGGTGCGGCCACACTGCTAGGCCGGCGGTTCAGTAATTCGTTAACTGCAGAAACACCAGCGGCGCATTTCGCGTCAATACTCCCGAGAATGCGTTTCAGTCGCTGAAATGTTTCAGCGTCCATATAGGATGTCGATATCGACGCCAACCTTTGCTGCCGTTCCGCTCTTTCGTCCATATCTCCGCGGCTTTCGCCATACGGAAACTGCATGGTAGAGGTGGTGGCGTCCTCCCCCTCCCCCTCCTCCTCCTCCCCCTCCTCCTCCTCCTCCTCCTCCTCCTCCTCCTCCTCCTCCTCCTCCTCCTCCTCCTCCTCCTCCTCCTCCTCCTCCCTCTCCCCCTCCTCCTTCTTCTCCTCCTGTTGCTCGGAAGTATTTTCGTCATCGTCATTATCGTCGTCATCATCATCATCAGAGTCCATCACGACTAGTACCGGCGGCGTACTACCCGCGTCAGGGGCCGCCATCATCGCAGGAGTAGTACTGGTCGTCGCCGCTTTTAGCTCCACAATAAAACAGTCGTCAGAGTCCCGGCCATGTTTCCGCTTTTGACCTCTCGTTGTACCACCACCGGCGGCCGTCATAATCCGACGATTTTTCAGGCGGGGGTCCTGCATATATAATGAATATGTAGTAAGTGTCTCATCATTGTCCCGCTGCTGCTCCATTTCAGCATGACCAGTTGTTGTTGTTGTTGTTGTTGTTGTCGTTATAATCCCTCGAGTCGCGGCCATAGTTGTTGTTGTTGTTGTTGTGGTCAGTGGCTCGATCTCCTTCTGTCTTTCTCTCTCTCTCTCTCTCTCTGCTTGCTGCTGCTTGCTTGCTTGCTGCTCCAGTATAGTCGATGATCCGTCCTCGTTGAGGGCACAAGGGTTTGTGCCGGCTAGTCAGTGTTAACATATGGTATTTAAAGGCTGCTATGTGTGTCGATGGGGGAGCGGGAATATTGATTGAAGAAAAACTTTATACAGGGAAAAGGAAAGAGAGAGAGAGAGAAAAAGTCACACACACACACACATACACAAACTGCGGGAAATCTTGCTGTGTGCGATTTTAGAGGTTGTCGAACATAGCCGCAGCAGCTCGACAAAGACCGTTTGCTGTTTTTCTCAATTTCTGGTTGTTCTCTCCACCAGGTCCGCCCGAGGCGAGCAAAACGGAGCTGTATAGTTTTCTCGCTAAACTGTGTGGCGCCGGTTGGTTTTCCGCCGTTTTTCTTCCAAGTCGCCGGCCCGGTGTTGAAGAAAACAGTTGTAGTTGAGAATGGTCCCCTTTTACCCGTTTGCCGTTTATCTCAGTTTCTGGCTTTTTCTCTCCCGGCACCAGCTGTGTAAGGTAGATTCCCCCATTCTCTCTCTCTCTCTCTCTCTCTCTCTTTGTTCATGTTCTGCTGCCGCCACGTAGTAGTAGTATAGTTATCTCGGTCGGCAGTATAGTGCTGCTTCAGAAATCCATCTCACCCTCAGATTTGTTGTTGTTGTTGTTGTTGTAGTAGTAGATCAATCATCATCATCATCATCATCATCATCATCATGTCACACTAGTGACAGCAATATAGTGCTTTAAAAAAAAAGAAAAAAAAGCCGATGTTGTTTTAACAATCTCTGGAACGGGAGAGGGGGAGGGGGGGGAGGAGAGAAAGGTCGCCGCTCTGCTGGCTGATATTTCTGATACCGGGACTTGAAAGTTGGCAACCCTGCGCTAAGCATTCGGCCTTTCTCTCTCAGTACTACAGCAAAAGCGTTGGCGGCGTGGCGAGAACGTGGTGTGTGTGTGTGTATGTGTGTCATGTGAGAGGGGAGGGAGGGGGGGGGGGGGCTGCGCGCGGGGTGTGGGGGTGGGGGAGAAGGGAGGACCTGTAGACAGGCTGAAAAGATCATGTGTGCTACTACTACATGCCCAGCCAGCCCCACCAACAACAAACTGTGACGGGATGTCACTCAAGACTATATGATGATAATGTTTAGAGTTTCTCAGGAGGTGAAGTCTTCTCCCTTCCCCTCCAAACAACAAACATTTACTTCAAGAGAGAGAGAGAAAGACTGATCAGCGCCGTCTAGTGCTTCCTCTATACAATCATTCAGTGTAGAATGACTGAATAATAATAATAATAATAATAATTGTTTTGATCTCACCAAATCAATCTTCTTCTCGTTAAAATATTTGTTTTTTCCATTTTGTTTTTATCCCTTTTTTTTTCCTCAGTTTTCCTGTTGCTTTCTTCTTCTTCCATTCAGCTATCCCTTTTTTTGTGTGGTTGATGTGTGTATAGTCTTTGACTCCCGACCGGCTCTCTTTCTCTCTCTCTCTTCCACCAATAACTATTAGTGGAATGCCATCACACAGACTTCATCACGGCCCGTTCAATTGCTGTCTGCCTTTTACTACCACCACAACCACCGCCCCCGGCCGGGTGATATATTTTTTCAATTTTATAAAAGCTTGAAGCAACAAACAAACAAAAAAGCAGCGTCAACTTGTTTTGCTCTTAAACATAGTCTGATTCTCGTATACAGAGTGGGATCTCTCAAGAAAACCTGTTATCAAGTCCAAAACAGTATGTAGTAGTATCTACAGCCCAACGAGGTCTGCAACTATAGTGAGATAAACTTCGCGGCCGTTATAAGAGGTGGTCGACCGTTCATTGGGTGGTGAGGAAGAATTCGTTTGGCGGTCAAAAAATCTACCTCATCATCCAAAACCGCAATCTCTGTGGCTACTACTTCGGGCAAAAAGTCATGGTTGAGGTAAACCTTGACCGGCGAGAATTTCCATACCAATACTACGGCCATCAGTATACATTTGATAACATTATTACATCCGAATTCTTCTTTTTTTTGTATAGAGAGAATCAGGAGAGGGGCGCGCCCCCTCTTTTGTACATTTTCTCTATGGGAAAAATACAAGACTAAAAGTAAAAAAAGTCACACACATACACTAGTTTAAAACACAGCGACCAATGAAAAAAAAACCGGGGAGGGGTGTGGCTGGCCATCTCTCTCTCTCTCTCTCTCCCTTCAATCAAACAAAACCGATAGGGGTGTCTGTTGGCGGATCGTAGACTATATCCTGATAGTAGAAATCATCTTCAAACTCATTTTCATCAGCAATAAAGCTGAGGATATCGTCAAACTTGTCGTCGTTGTTAATAGTGTCGGGTGTAGTAAGATGATCAGAAGAAGAGGCCGCCGCGCCGGTGGTGGTAAGATGGTTGTTGTGCATGATGAGAGATTCTTCTTCTTCACAATCAATTTCGATTTGTTGTTCTGTGTGATTTGTTTGTTCTTGCTGGTGGTGCTGCTGCTGCTGTTGTTCTGTACCGAGACTGGTCAAAACTGAAGGAGGAAGAGGAGTTAAGGTGGTGAATTTGACTTTCTTTCGAGTAGGTTGTTGCTGCTTTCTTAATGATGATGGTCGCCGCGCTACTAGAGGCTCTTTTTTTGGTTTCTTTGGTGAGAATACATATTCGTAGGGCCAATCATTTTGTATTTCTTCTTCAAATAGCCTTTCGTCCACCAACACGCTGCCACCACCGTCCGAAGTACACGTTATAATAGAATCATTATCGCTAGTACTTTCGTCTATTATTTCCTCAGAATCATCATCATCATCATCATCGTCAGTATCCATCACCATCGGGTTTGTTACTTGAGTACTAGTACTACAGGCTTCTAATTCTTTCTTGATGTAATTGCTGCTCCATATATTTCGACATTTCCGCTTTCGACCTCTCTTGGTCATCGCTTTTTTTTCTTTTTCTTCTACTACTTGTCTGTTTCCTTTTTCTCCTCCCGAAATAGTAAGGTCTAGTGGCGATTTTTGTTCTGACGAGATCATGATCATGCCAGGGAAAAAAAGATAGTTGTTGTAAATATACCAGTAGTAGTAGTAGTAGTAGTAGTGGTAGCAATAGTAGCAATAGTAGCAGTACCAATACATGTAGCAACAACAACTGTGTGTGTGTGTGTGGTTAGTAGCTTTTCGCGGCCGACCTTCCTCGGTGAAGTGAAATCGATCGAATTGTGCCACGGTATTTATAAGACCTACTAAACTTACTACACACGGAAGTGGGCGGGGCCGGCGGTGTATTATACTACTAATAACTACCACGGTTCCTTTCTTTCTCTCTCATTTTTCCCTCTCTCTCTCTCTCGGGGTTTGTGTGGTTTGCTGCGGCGTTTTTGGTTGTAGATATCTTAATATTATTATTAGAGGACGGAAAAGAAAAGAAAAACTTTGTTGGCTCAAATCCGCCAACACCACCATCATCATCATCAAGATTCCTAGCCGACTCTTTCGCCATGCTTTCAAAATTGCAACTTTTTTGTTCTCGAAACAACACCAACAAAAAAAAAATGGAGTGAAAACTGATCCAGAGAAAGCTACAGTGAATGTGAATGGCCCTACTTCAAAAAAATCCAAAACGGAGTTCAAAGTGTCTCAGTAGTGATTTTGGGTCGGTAGTCCGAGATTTTTGCCAAGAAACAAAGCTGTAAAGTTGTTGGAGCAGCACGCCGAGAATGAGAAACAAAACAAAAACTCACACACACAATTAATAAAGTAAGAAAAGAAATGAAGAAAAAAAAGGAGGTTCTTTTCCCGTTCTCTTTATGTGGCGATGTGTGGGTCAAAAAGGGGTATTAGTGTTTGTAAAGAGGAGGGAGTAACTTTCTCGCTCAACTCATATCAGTTATTTCAAACAAAAAGTTTTAAAAAGAAGACGAATAAGAAGACGAGCAAGAAATTACGCGATTTACAACTTTATTTCAGACTCGAAACATAAAACCCCAAAACCAAGAATAAACAAAACAAAAACTCACACACACACACACACAATAATTAATAATAAAGTAAGAAAAGAAATTAAGAAAGGAGGAGGTTCTTTTCCCGTTCTCTTCATGTGGCGATGTGTGTGTCAAAAAGGGGTATTAGTGTTTGCAAAAAGAATGGGAGTAACTTTCTCGCTCAACTTATATATCAGTTATTTCAAACAAAAAGTTTTAAAAAGAAGACGAATAACAACGACTCATAAAATTACGATTTATAACTTTATTTCAGACTCGAAACATAAAACCCCAAAACCAAGAATAAGAAACAAAACAAAAACTCACACACACATACAATTAATAATAAAATAAGAAAAGAAATTAAGAAAAAAAGGAGGTTCTTTTCCCGTTCTCTTCATGTGGCGATGTGTGTGTCAAAAAGGGGTATTAGTGTTTGCAAAAAGAATGGGAGTAATTTTCTCGCTCAACTTATATATCAGTTATTTCAAACAAAAAGTTTTAAAAAGAAGACGAATAACAACGACTCATAAAATTACGATTTATAACTTTATTTCAGACTCGAAACATAAAACCCCAAAACCAAGAATAAGAAACAAAACAAAAACTCACACACACATACAATTAATAATAAAATAAGAAAAGAAATTAAGAAAAAAAGGAGGTTCTTTTCCCGTTCTCTTCATGTGGCGATGTGTGTGTCAAAAAGGGGTATTAGTGTTTGCAAAAAGAATGGGAGTAATTTTCTCGCTCAACTCATATCAGTCATCTCAAACAAAAAGTTTTAAAAA
The DNA here is from genome assembly GCF_037325665.1 of Littorina saxatilis. Taxonomy (NCBI): domain Eukaryota; kingdom Metazoa; phylum Mollusca; class Gastropoda; order Littorinimorpha; family Littorinidae; genus Littorina; species Littorina saxatilis. Next base: position 59,262,663 of record NC_090252.1, read on the forward strand.
GAAGACGAATGAGAAGACGAGCAAGAAATTACGCGATTTACAACTTTATTTCAGACTCGAAACATAAAACCCCAAAACCAAGAATAAGAAACAAAACAAAAACTCACACACACACACAATAATAAAATAAGAAAAGAAATTAAGAAAAAAAAGGAGGTTCTTTTCCCGTTCTCTTCATGTGGCGATGTGTGTGTCAAAAAGGGGTATTAGTGTTTGCAAAAAGAATGGGAGTAATTTTCTCGCTCAACTTATATCAGTCATCTCAAACACAGACTCGAAAACAAACACCTCCAAAAAAAACCCAAGAATGACAAGGGAAAAAAGACTTCACACAATTTGAAATAAAATTAAAGAAAAAAAAGAATTCAGGACTGAGAAGAAAGAAAGAGAGGAACCTTTCACCGTCATTTCTGTGTCGAAGTTGTGTCTGAACATTAATGTATACTAGGGAGTAACTTTCTCGCTCAACTTATATCAGTCATCTCAAACAAAAAGTTTTTTTTTAAAAGAAGACGAATAAGAAGAAGACGAGCAAGAAATTACGATGTACAACTTTATTTCAGACAAAACTCCCGAAAACCAAGAATGAGAAACTCACACACACAATTAATAATAAAATAAGAAAAGAAATTAAGAAAAAAGAGGAGGTTCTTTTCCCGTTCTCTTCATGTGGTGATGTGTGTGTGTGTGTGTCAAAAAGGGGTATTAGTGTTTGTCAAAGAAGAGGGAGTAACTTTCTCGCTCAACTTATATCAGTCATCTCAAACAAAAAGTTTTAAAAAGAAGACGAATAAGAAGAAGACGAGCAAGAAATTACGATGTACAACTTTATTTCAGACAAAACTCCCGAAAACCAAGAATGAGAAACAAAACAAAAACTCACACACAATTTGAAACGGAATTACCAAAGAAAAAAGAAGATTTATGATTGAGAAGAAAGAAAGAAGAGGGGAACCTTTCACCGTCATTTCTGTGTCGAAGTTGTGTCTGGGCATTAATAATGTATACTTTTTGCCGCTCACTACAATTACCCACATATCAGTAGTCATCTCAATCAAAACAGTTTTATAAGAAGAAGACGAAGAACAACGTACTACTCTCACTCCCATAAATTATAATGTACAACTTTATTTCTCGACTCGAAACCAAACACCCATCCACACACCCAAGAATGACAACAAGGAAGGAAACAAAAAAACTTCACACAATTTGAAACGGAATTACCAAAGAAAAAAAAAGAAAAGATTCAGAATTGAAAAGAAAGAAAAGAAGGAGGAAACCTTTCACCGTCATTTCTGCGTTGATATTATGTCAGGACATTTAAGTACGATGATCCACACAAAAAAGTGCTGTGGTAGGCTTATAGATATATATATGATTCTGACAAAAAGAGAACTTCTGTTTATTTGGCCCCAAAACTCGCTTCGAAAGAATTTCAACAACAAAAAGTCTTTGTGGTAGTGGTGGTGGTGTTAGTGACTTTTGAGTACGATGCTAAAAAAGTGCCGTTATAGACTACATAATATATGATTCTGGCAATGAGAACTACTTTTTGTATGCCCCCAAAAACTCGCTTCCAAAGAATTTTAAAATAACAATGAGTCTTTGTGTTAGTAGTGGAGGTGGTGGTGTTAGTGACTTTTGAGCACTTTGCTAAAAAGGTACTTATAAAATATAGGATTATGGCAAATGAGCACTACTTTTTTTTTAAAGTTGGTCCCAAAACTCGCTTCGAAAAAATTTTAACAACAAAAAGTCTTAGTATTAGTGTTGTTTGTAGTGACTTTTGAGCACGATGCTAAAAAGAAAGTAATGTAGTGATCAAAAAGAGAACTTCTTTTTTTTTGTTAAAGAGGAAAAAGATATCTCTCTACGCGGAGGACTATCATGATTATTATTATTATTAGCAGCCAATCAAAATTAGTGCTAATGCGGACTTTTTTTTCTCGTAGGAATAATAGGTAAGTGCTTCGGTTCCAACCAATCAAAACGCCCGAGAGAAAACCGACCGACCAATCATAACCAAAATCACAAATCAACCAATCACAAGGCCTCATCGATCTTACACCAACATCTATATAAAGCAGATAACCACGGGAGAGGGTGGGGTTGTCTGGTGGCCGTCAGACTGATCACATCTCCCAACGACCGCAGTTTGAAAAATAAGTCCCAATATAAGACAACAAAAAAAACAAAATGAAAAAGAACAAAACAAAAGACAAATGAAACGCCGACAGAATTTGGGGACTTTGTTCAAAAACGAAGTGAGTTCAGCCCATTTACAGAGACAAAGAGCAAAGCAACAAATTGTGATATTACAAAAAACGACAAAACAAAAGTTGATGTGGAGAAAATGTTCAAGGCAAGGAACTAACAGGAATTTGTGACATGAATAAAAACCACAAACAAAAGTTGATGCACACGGGAACAACGTAGTTGAAATCCTTTACGATTTCGATGTACAAAAACGAAGTAAAAACGAAGTGAGTTCAGCCCATTTACAGAGACAAAGAGCAAAGCAACAAATTGTGATATTACAAAAAACGACAAAACAAAAGTTGATGTGGAGAAAATGTTCAAGGCAAGGAACTAACAGGAATTTGTGACATGAATAAAAACCACAAACAAAAGTTGATGCACACGGGAACAACGTAGTTGAAATCCTTTACGATTTCGACACCAATCTATGCAAGGAAGTTTGAGGAGATGTGTGGAAAAAGGAACTGGAAATAATAGTGTGTACTCTTTTTCTCGGCTTCACACACGGCCGCGCATAGCAACACCAGCTGTACTACCGTGGATCTAATCTCCTGAGCGGGCTCGCCTGCGAGCGTGCTGTCTATACTATTTACGCCGTCAGCGGACTGATACTATTTTTTGCTCTTTCAGGGCGGAGGAAACACTGACACTGCCTTTGTTTTCATAGATAAAATAATCTTCCCAGTTGTAACGCTTTTGATCCCATCACATATAGTCCAGTCAGAACGCAAGTTTACATAGACACCAAACACTCCTCAAGAAATATGAACGTGATTTCGGTACTAAGCCCCTGTTATAATGCATGCATATAATGTCTTAGATTTTTGATAGAAGAAATTATTGCTATTAGGTACAAAGCAGGGAACAACAGCTGTCAGATACTAACAGAGGCACACACATCAAGCAACTAAAATATAGCGACACACAAATCGTGATGCACACAAAAAAAAGAGACAAGCAGCAGATTCTACATTCTCGCTTCCGAGGTGCCAGTGAGAAAGTTCACTCGGTCAAAAGGGCAAGTTGGAATGCGGGGAAGGTCTGGCACTCTTTCGGCTGCGCTACCGCGGATCTAATATCTCGTGAGCGGCCTGTTGTGAGCCCGCTGTTGTTGTTGTTGTAACGTAAAATAATCTTCCCATTCATGCAATACTGGCAAAACGCTCTCATCGCATAGTCTAGTGAACACATAGTTTACACTCCTCCTAGAGAAATGTGAGCGTGATTTGTACTAAAGCCCCGCCGTTATAATGCATGCATTCTACACAGTCACTATATTATGCACACAACACAAACAAGTACTAACTACTTCAACTCATACTGTTGTGTGGTGCATGTAAGATCATTGTTGATAGAAGAAATTAGGTACTATAGCGTGACTTGCACACGGCTCTCATTGAATTTTGGAGAACGTGCCATTAGTGCGGCTGTGGAGGTCAATAAACTTTAAGACAGGACGACCTACAATCTGCGGCCGGCGCCGTAGCCTACCGCTCCACTATAGTAGTTGCGTTGTTTCGTTCACACAGACTATACAAGTCATCATCGGCACAGCGAGCCGCGCAAAGTCAGTTCTTTATGTCGGCACTGGTTTATCGACTCCCTCTTATTCGCTTAGTATTTAGTTACCAGAAATGTTACTAGTGTCCGTTTTGCACTTATAGTTACCTATTGGATACAAACAAACAATGTGTTGACCTGTACTCTCTCCCTGTTATTACATTATTTACAATAGTCAGCTCTTTTTTTCTCTTTGTTTTTATTTCTGTTGGGGAGTTTGTTTGCATCGCAGGCAAAAAAGTTAACACATAATTCAGCAGGTCTTACTTTTTCTCTCGGAGATCTTTCACTACAGATTCTACAAAGAGTATTTAAGGTTTTTTTTCTTCTCCAATGACTTGATTCCGAGTGCACTGTGGCATCTCGTGGGTTTGTTTGTTGTTGAGTTTTTGTGTGTGTGTGTGTGTGTGTATATAGAAACTTCTCTATACGCTATAGTTTTATGTCTGTCTCAATAACATTAAAGAGTTAGTGTCCTCGGAAATCTCTCACTAAAAGAGTAACTGGAATTATAAATAATAGCGGCACACACATACAAATTGTGATGATACACACAAGAGACGACAGCAGCAGCAGCAGCAGACTCCACAGAAAATAGACTATACACACGGGTTATATTTTTGTCTAAGCACCCACAAATGTGTTTCCCCGTTCATTATTTCTGTGGTGAGTAAAAAAAAAAATAAAAAAAAAGAGCAGGAACGATTCTTAGATTCACATTGAAGGGAGATCAAAGGGGGGACGAATCTTTTAAAACTATACAGTTTCTGTTTAACGGGTAGAATACAGAATTGGGGAGAACTATTCTTTTCTTTTTTTTCTCTTTGACACGGCACGAACAAGCCGAGTGTGGATAGTAGTAAAACAGACTTCAGCAGAACGGGTGGTTTTACTGATTTGATCGAATATTAAGCTTCTGGAAGATGATATGAGGTGGTTTTCCCGTTGTTTTTTTTTTTTTAAGTGAACGTGAAAGCATATAACTTGTTTCTGTGAGAAAGAAAAGAGCAGGAACGTTTCGTAGAAGCAGGAACGATAATCTGTCCTAACTTGTTTCTGCGTTGTCGTGGCTTGAAACGAAGAAGAAGAAAAAAAAAGAACAGGAAGGGACAATTCGGCACGAATAGTTTGTCGGAACGGGGTCCGGCAGGGGTGTGGTATGAACTGACGATGCGAATGGTTCCCCCTTTCTCCACCAAGCAGCCAAGCAAACTGTACTGCAGCGACTAATGAATACAGTCGTGTATGCGTTGACTTTGATTCTCGCTCTTTATTTTTCTCTCTCTCTTTTTCTCTCATTTTCTGGGGAGTAATGTTAGTGCACTAAAAATCGCACAGTGAATGGTAAACAATTCCGAGTCAAAAAGTGGTGAACTGCAGAAAGGCAGAGAGAGACAGAACAGAACAAGACAGATAGAACAGACAGACAGACAGAACAGACAGACAGACAGACAGAACAGACAGACAGACAGAGAGAACAGGACAGAGACAGAGAGAACAGGACAGAGAGGACAGAACAGGACAGAGAGGACAGAACAGGACAGAGAGGACAGAACAGACAGACAGACAGAACAGGACAGAACAGAACAGACAGACAGAGAGGGAACTTTGAACTTTGAACTTTTGAACTTTTAAACTTTGGCAACACCGCGGCCGCTCGGCAGCGTTATGCCACGCTCCAGTATACGCCGCCACTGCCTGGCTTACCCCCCTTCCCCCCCTCTCTGTGAGAGGAAAGAACAGAGGCGGCTTTGACCTCGTCTCATTCTATTTCTGAGTTAAAAGGTGTGCGTGTGTTCGTGTGTATGTGTGTTCGTGTGTGTGTGTGTTCGCGCGTGTGTGTGTGTGTGTGTGTGTGTGTGTGTGTGTTCGCGCGTGTGTGTGTGTGTGTGTGTGTTATTGTGTGTGTGTGTGTGTTATTGTGTGTGTGTGTGTTATTATCTGTGTGTGTTATTGTTTGCTGTTATAAATACACTTAAAAAAATAACCCCCACTCCGATTCGGACCCAAATTTTGAAAAACTTTGTTTTGATACAAGATTTTCTTCTCGACATAAAAAGTCACGCTGAAACCCCGTAATGTCTTAGTTAGAAAATGTGTCTTCATCGGCTCAAAATTTCATTGTAATCTATAGCGAGGGTTCTTCTGGGGTTTTCAACATGGCGGTATACTACAAACAAACACACACATACACCAAATGACACCCCCCCCCCTTAAAATACAACCCGGGGTCTTTATTAGACGTAGGGTTTACCATCTAACAGATACTCCGATTCGGACCCAAATTTTGAAAAACTTTGTTTTGATACAAGATTTTCTTCTCGACATAAAAAGTCACGCTGAAACCCCGTAATGTCTTAGTTAGAAAATGTGTCTTCATCGGCTCAAAATTTCATTGTAATCTATAGCGAGGGTTCTTCTGGGGTTTTCAACATGGCCAAATGTGATCTCAGGCAGTGTGGGGATAGTGAAAATATAAGAGGACCATAGAACAAAGAATTTCCCACTTGGGCTATAACATATATATATATATATATATATATATATATATATATATATATATATAGATAACAACAGTGGAAATGGCCGCGTCTTTTTCTAGATCCACTTGCCACAAGTGGGACAGAACAACTCCCGGATTGTGAACTTCTGGTATTATTTAATCTTAACCAACATCTTACCTTGGTAGTTGTCTTGCCTGTTGTATAATAAACAACAGTGGAAATGGCCGCGTCTTTTTCCAGATCCACTTGCCACAAGTGGGGCAGAACGACTCCCGGATTGTGAACTTCTGGTAAAAACGGTCACACACGTAAACATCCACTCGTGCTAAAAACATGAGTGAACGTGGGAGTCTAAACCCATGAATGAAGAAGAAGAAAAAGAACTTCTGGTATTGTTTAATCTTAACGAACATCTTACCTTGGTAGTTGTCTTGCCTGTTATATATAACAACCGTGGAAATGGCCGCGTCCTTCTCCAGATCCACCTGCCACCAGTGGGGGAGACCAACTCCCGGATTGTAAAGTGAGGAAGCGGTATGGGAACAGGGATGAAGACCAAAATCCTGTCCTTTGTTCCCATCCACGGCCCCGTGCGAAGAACCGTCCCGTGTGGGTGTGGCGAGCGTGCTGCTTTGATTGGTGGGTTTCCCTTCCGCGAGGTTCTCCGTCATCACTGAATGGGTATTAGATATAAAAAGGAAATTAAGATACTAATAATACACAGTGTGTGTGTGTGTTTGTGTGTGT
>NC_090252.1:59269932-59282432 GCF_037325665.1 Littorina saxatilis
CAGTCATCTCAAACAAAAAGTTTTAAAAAGAAGACGAATGAGAAGACGAGCAAGAAATTACGCGATTTACAACTTTATTTCAGACTCGAAACATAAAACCCCAAAACCAAGAATAAGAAACAAAACAAAAACTCACACACACACACAATAATAAAATAAGAAAAGAAATTAAGAAAAAAAAAGGAGGTTCTTTTCCCGTTCTCTTCATGTGGCGATGTGTGTGTGTCAAAAAGGGGTATTAGTGTTTGCAAAAAGAATGGGAGTAATTTTCTCGCTCAACTCATATCAGTCATCTCAAACACAGACTCGAAAACAAACACCTCCAAAAAAACCAAGAATGACAAGGGAAAAAAGACTTCACACAATTTAAAATAAAATTAAAGAAAAAAAAGAATTCAGGACTGAGAAGAAAGAAAGAGAGGAACCTTTCACCGTCATTTCTGTGTCGAAGTTGTGTCTGAACATTAATACTAGGGAGTAACTTTCTCGCTCAACTTATATCAGTCATCTCAAACAAAAAGTTTTTTGTAAAAAGAAGACGAATAAGAAGAAGACGAGCAAGAAATTACGATGTACAACTTTATTTCAGACAAAACTCCCGAAAACCAAGAATGAGAAACTCACACACACAATTAATAATAAAATAAGAAAAGAAATTAAGAAAAAGAGGAGGTTCTTTTCCCGTTCTCTTCATGTGGTGATGTGTGTGTGTGTGTGTGTCAAAAAGGGGTATTAGTGTTTGCCAAAGAAGAGGGAGTAATTTTCTCGCTCAACTTATATCAGTCATCTCAAACAAAAAGTTTTAAAAAAGAAGACGAATAAGAAGAAGACGAGCAAGAAATTACGATGTACAACTTTATTTCAGACAAAACTCCCGAAAACCAAGAATGAGAAACAAAACAAAAACTCACACACAATTTGAAACGGAATTACCAAAGAAAAAAGAAGATTTATGATTGAGAAGAAAGAAAGAAGAGGGGAACCTTTCACCGTCATTTCTGTGTCGAAGTTGTGTCTGGGCATTAATAATGTATACTGGGGGGGAGTAACTTTTTGCCGCTCACTACAATTACCCACATATCAGTAGTCATCTCAATCAAAACAGTTTTATAAGAAGAAGACGAAGAACAACGTACTACTCTCACTCCCATAAATTATAATGTACAACTTTATTTCTCGACTCGAAACCAAACACCCATCCACACACCCAAGAATGACAAGAAAAAAAAACAAACACCTCACACAATTTGAAACGGAATTACCCAAAGAAAAAAAAAGAAAAGATTCAGAATTGAAAAGAAAGGAAAGAAGGAGGAAACCTTTCACCGTCATTTCTGCGTTGATATTATGTCAGGACATTTAAGTACGATGATCCACACAAAAAAGTGCTGTGGTAGGCTTATAGATATATATATGATTCTGACAAAAAGAGAACTTCTGTTTATTTGGCCCCAAAACTCGCTTCGAAAGAATTTCAACAACAAAAAGTCTTTGTGGTAGTGGTGGTGGTGTTAGTGACTTTTGAGTACGATGCTAAAAAAAAAGTGCCGTTATAGACTACAACATAATATATGATTCTGGCAATGAGAACTAATTTTGTATGCCCCCAAAAACTCGCTTCGAAACAATTTTAAAATAACAATGAGTCTTTGTGTTAGTAGTAGTGGAGGTGGTGGTGGTGTTAGTGACTTTTGAGCACTTTGCTAAAAAAAAGTACTTATAGAATATAGGATTATGGCAAATGAGCACTGCTTTTTTTTTTAAAGTTGGTCCCCAAAACTCACTTCGAAAGAATTTTAACAACAAAAAGTCTTAGTGTTAGTGTTGTTTGTAGTGACTTTTGAGCACGATGCTATAAAGAAAGTAATGTAGTGATCAAAAAGAGAATTTCTTTTTTTTTTGTTAAAGAGGAAAAAGATATCTCTCTACGCGGAGGACTATCATGATTATTATTATTATTAGCAGCCAATCAAAATTAGTGCTAATGCGGACTTTTTTTTCTCGTAGGAATAATAGGTAAGTGCTTCGGTTCCAACCAATCAAAACGCCCGAGAGAAAACCGACCGACCAATCATAACCAAAAACACAAATCAACCAATCACAAGGCCTCATCGATCTTGCATCAACATTAATCATTTTAATATATCAAGCAGATAACCACGGGAGAGGGTGGGGTCGACTGGTGGCCGTCAGACTGACAACATCTCCCAACGACCGGAGTGGAAAAATAAGTCCCAATATAAGACAACAAAAACAAAATGAAAAAGAACAAAACAAAAGACAAATGAAACGCCGACAAAATTTGGGGACTTTGTTCAAAAACGAAGTGAGTTCAGCCCATTTACAGAGACAAAGAGCAAAGCAACAAATTGTGATATTACAAAAAACGACAAAACAAAAGTTGATGTGGAGAAAATGTTCAAGGCAAGGAACTAACAGGAATTTGTGACATGAATAAAAACCACAAACAAAAGTTGATGCACACGGGAACAACGTAGTTGAAATCCTTTACGATTTCGATGTACAAAAACGAAGTAAAAACGAAGTGAGTTCAGCCCATTTACAGAGACAAAGAACAAAGCAACAAATTGTGATATTACAAAAAACGACAAAACAAAAGTTGATGTGGAGAAAATGTTCAAGGCAAGGAACTAACAGGAATTTGTGACATGAATAAAAACCACAAACAAAAGTTGATGCACACGGGAACAACGTAGTTGAAATCCTTTACGATTTCGACACCAATCTATGCAAGGAAGTTTGAGGAGATGTGTGGAAAAAGGAACTGGAAATAATAGTGTGTACTCTTTTTCTCGGCTTCACACACGGCCGCGCATAGCAACACCAGCTGTACTACCGTGGATCTAATCTCCTGAGCGGGCTCGCCTGCGAGCGTGCTGTCTATACTATTTACGCCGTCAGCGGACTGATACTATTTTTTGCTCTTTCAGGGCGGAGGAAACACTGACACTGCCTTTGTTTTCATAGATAAAATAATCTTCCCAGTTGTAACGCTTTTGATCCCATCACATATAGTCCAGTGAACGCAAGTTTACATAGACACCAAACACTCCTCAAGAAATGTGAACGTGATTTCGGTACTAAGCCCCTGTTATAATGCATGCATATAATGTCTTAGATTTTTGATAGAAGAAATTATTGTTAGGTACAAAGCAGGGAACAACAGCTGTCAGATACTAACAGAGGCACACACATCAAGCAACTAAAATATAGCGGCACACAAATCGTGATGCACAAAAAAAAAGAGACAAGCAGCAGATTCTACATTCTCTTTTTCTTTCTTTCATTCTCTTTCTCTCCCTCTCTTTTTCTCTCTCTCTCAATCTTTCCAAAACACTATACAGTTTCTGTTCAGGTGAAATAAAGAACGAGGGGGAAAATATTCTTTTTTTAAAAGATGATTCTTTTCCTCTGTGATAACGCAAGCAGCAGTGTTGACACACACACACACACACACACACATACGCATACATAAACACACATAATCCAGTAAACACAGTTTACATAGACACCAAACTCACTCCCAGACTTCAGCAGAACGGAATGAACTGGGGGAGAAGGGGGGTATGTGAACTGGCGATGCGAATGGTTTCCCCCCCCCCATCCACCACCCCACCAAGCAGACTGCGGCAGCTAAATATACGCGTCGATTTTCTCTTTCTATCTCTCTTTCTCTCTCTCTCTCTCTCTCTCTCTCTCTCTCTCTCTCTCTCTCTCTCTCTCTCTCTCTCTTTCAATCTATATCTCTGTGTCTATTTCTGTTTGTTTGTCTCGTTTCATTTTGTTACCGTCTCAGTGTTAACCTATCTTACTCAAAACCACAACGAAATTGTGCTGGTTTGGTGTAAGCTGCATATTAGTTAGCCTGTTTTTTTGCCTTGCTTGCCAATATGCTTCCGAGGTGCCAGTGAGAAAGTTCACTCGGTCAAAAGGGCAAGTTGGAATGCGGGGAAGGTCTGGCACTCTTTCGGCTGCGCTACCGCGGATCTAATATCTCGTGAGCGGCCTGTTGTGAGCCCGCTGTTGTTGTTGTTGTAACGTAAAATAATCTTCCCATTCATGCAATACTGGCAAAACGCTCTCATCGCATAGTCTAGTGAACACATAGTTTACACTCCTCCTAGAGAAATGTGAGCGTGATTTGTACTAAAGCCCCGCCGTTATAATGCATGCATTCTACACAGTCACTATATTATGCACACAACACAAACAAGTACTAACTACTTCAACTCATACTGTTGTGTGGTGCATGTAAGATCATTGTTGATAGAAGAAATTAGGTACTATAGCGTGACTAGCACACGGCTCTCATTGAATTTTGGAGAACGTGCCATTAGTGCGGCTGTGGAGGTCAATAAACTTTAAGACAGGACGACCTACAATCTGCGGCCGGCGCCATAGCCTACCGCTCCACTATAGTAGTTGCGTTGTTTCGTTCACACAGACTATACAAGTCATCATCGGCACAGCGAGCCGCGCAAAGTCAGTTCTTTATGTCGGCACTGGTTTATCGACTCCCTCTTATTCGCTTAGTATTTAGTTACCAGAAATGTTACTAGTGTCCGTTTTGCACTTATAGTTACCTATTGGATACAAACAAACAATGTGTTGACCTGTACTCTCTCCCTGTTATTACATTATTTACAATAGTCAGCTCTTTTTTTCTCTTTGTTTTTATTTCTGTTGGGGAGTTTGTTTGCATCGCAGGCAAAAAAAGTTAACACATAATTCAGCAGGTCTTACCTTTTCTCTCGGAGATCTTTCACTACAGATTCTACAAAGAGTATTTAAGGTTTTTTTTCTTCTCCAATGACTTGATTCCGAGTGCACTGTGGCATCTCATGGGTTTGTTTGTTGTTGAGTTTGTGTGTGTGTGTGTGTGTGTGTGTTTGTGTGTGTGTGTGTGTGTGTGTGTGTGTGTGTGTGTGTGTGTGTGTGTGTGTGTGTGTGTGTGTGTGTGTGTGTGTGTGTGTGTGTGTGTGTGTGTGTGTGTGTGTGTATAGAAACTTCTCTATACGCTATAGTTTTATGTCTGTCTCAATAACATTAAAGAGTTAGTGTCCTCGGAAATCTCTCACTAAAAGAGTAACTGGAATTATAAATAATAGCGGCACACACACACACAAATTGTGATGATACACACAAGAGACGACAGCAGCAGCAGCAGCAGACTCCACAGAAAATAGACTATACACACGGGTTATATTTTTGTCTAAGCACCCACAAATGTGTTTCCCCGTTCATTATTTCTGTGGTGAGTAAAAAAAAAAAAAAAAAAAAAAAGAGCAGGAACGATTCTTAGATTCACATTGAAGGGAGATCAAAGGGGGGACGAATCTTTTAAAACTATACAGTTTCTGTTTAACGGGTAGAATACAGAATTGGGGAGAACTATTCTTTTCTTTTTTTCTCTTTGACACAGCACGAACAAGCCGAGTGTGGATAGTAGTAAAACAGACTTCAGCAGAACGGGTGGTTTTACTGATTTGATCGAATATTAAGCTTCTGGAAGATGATATGAGGTGGTTTTCCCGTTGTTTTTTTTTGTTTTTTAAGTGAACGTGAAAGCATATAACTTGTTTCTGTGAGAAAGAAAAGAGCAGGAACGTTTCGTAGAAGCAGGAACGATAATCTGTCCTAACTTGTTTCTGCGTTGTCGTGGCTTGAAACGAAGAAGAAGAAAAAAAAAGAACAGGAAGGGACAATTCGGCACGAATAGTTTGTCGGAACGGGGTCCGGCAGGGGTGTGGTATGAACTGACGATGCGAATGGTTCCCCCTTTCTCCACCAAGCAGCCAAGCAAACTGTACTGCAGCGACTAATGAATACAGTCGTGTATGCGTTGACTTTGATTCTCGCTCTTTATTTTTCTCTCTCTCTTTTTCTCTCATTTTCTGGGGAGTAATGTTAGTGCACTAAAAATCGCACAGTGAATGGTAAACAATTCCGAGTCAAAAAGTGGTGAACTGCAGAAAGGCAGAGAGAGACAGAACAGAACAAGACAGATAGAACAGACAGACAGACAGAACAGACAGACAGACAGAGAGAACAGGACAGAGACAGAGAGAACAGGACAGAGAGGACAGAACAGGACAGAGAGGACAGAACAGGACAGAGAGGACAGAACAGACAGACAGACAGAACAGGACAGAACAGACAGACAGAGAGGGAACTTTGAACTTTGAACTTTTGAACTTTTAAACTTTGGCAACACCGCGGCCGCTCGGCAGCGTTATGCCACGCTCCAGTATACGCCGCCACTGCCTGGCTTACCCCCCTTCCCCCCCTCTCTGTGAGAGGAAAGAACAGAGGCGGCTTTGACCTCGTCTCATTCTATTTCTGAGTTAAAAGGTGTGCGTGTGTTCGTGTGTATGTGTGTTCGTGTGTGTGTGTGTTCGCGCGTGTGTGTGTGTGTGTGTGTGTGTTCGCGCGTGTGTGTGTGTGTGTGTGTGTTATTGTGTGTGTGTGTGTGTTATTGTGTGTGTGTGTGTTATTATCTGTGTGTGTTATTGTTTGCTGTTATAAATACACTTAAAAAAATAACCCCCACTCCGATTCGGACCCAAATTTTGAAAAACTTTGTTTTGATACAAGATTTTCTTCTCGACATAAAAAGTCACGCTGAAACCCCGTAATGTCTTAGTTAGAAAATGTGTCTTCATCGGCTCAAAATTTCATTGTAATCTATAGCGAGGGTTCTTCTGGGGTTTTCAACATGGCGGTATACTACAAACAAACACACACATACACCAAATGACACCCCCCCCCCTTAAAATACAACCCGGGGTCTTTATTAGACGTAGGGTTTACCATCTAACAGATACTTCCGATTCGGACCCAAATTTTGAAAAACTTTGTTTTGATACAAGATTTTCTTCTCGACATAAAAAGTCACGCTGAAACACAACAAAACACGTAGAGAGTTAGAATAAAACTCTCAATAGGCGGCTCTCTCGCCAGTCAGTTCCATTCCGACAGCCAATAAGTACTGACTCAATAACCAACAAGTTGAGTTTAAAGATTGTATTTACTGCGCAGAGTCAGTCAGTCGATTCCAAGCTTTCTGCGAGGTCTGCTGCGTTCACATAGTCGCCCGTAGTTATTCGGTGAAAAAATGGCTTGTGGCAAAGGTTCTTCTGATATACAAAAGATGATTCCTGAAGACGACAAATTGCTCCAGCAACCGTTTGCAATTGCTGTACAAGCAATGGGCATTAACAGGTTAGACCTGATCCTCCATGCTGCCAAACAACTTCAAATCGAAAACAGACCCTTGCAAGCCCCAACCGTAATGATTGAGGTGGAAGAATTAATGGATTTAGAAAGGAGAGGAAAAACTTTACCCCCATTACACAAACCAAGGGAATATGAGTACTATGAAAGTGATGACGAAGAATTAGAGGATACAGTGGGATATGACGCAGCAAATGACGGACACTTGACATCCAGCCAAAACCTCCAGACAGACTGTGCAGAAGCTGAACCCCCGAGCAGATTAAAGGATGTAGAGATACGTCCAGAATTTAACCAACTCAACAAAATAAAGGCTACAAAGCTGCCATCACCGGTTATCAGGAAACGAGAAGAGAGTGAAGCAAAACGGAAAATTAGTGGCGGGAAAGATGCTCAGTTTCTAAAACAAAAGTTGCGAGTTCTTCGCTCTGAAAATAAACGTCTGAAGGACCGTCAATATTGCCGAGATTGTCACTCCAAGTTAGTGTCCATCACATTTTTGCCCTGCGGTCACTGTTCGTATTGCTATGATTGCGGTCAGCTGTTCAGCGCCTGTCCTATATGTAGGAAGACCATTCTGGCTGATGTCAGAACCTTTCCTGCCTAAGTTTGTAATAACGTGTTAATGAGGAACGAGATTAAAACGGTAACAAACCACGTATGAATTAGATATCTGCAATTAATTCTAAGACACGTTGTTGTTGTTGGATGATATCAGCCGCTAACGATCAACAAGGGTGTTGTAAAAAAAAACAAAAAAAACCCGATGCTTGATTTTGTGTGTGTGTGTGTGTGTGTGTGTGTGTGTGTGTGTGTGTGTGTGTGTGTGTGTGTGTGTGTGTGTGTGTGTGTGTGTGTGTGTGTGTGTGTAATTTTATATAACAAATTAATAAAAAATAAGAACGTGGCAGGTTAATGCAACATTTTGTTTATTCTTTTGGTTCTGGTACGCACACAAAGAGTTTGTTTTCAGTCAGGGATGTCTTGGAAATTGTTATTCCTTGCAGCTCCTTTTAGTCTTCAACACAAAAACAAAACACAAAAATTACAACACGCACACGCAGTGAGGTCAGGTCAATTATACTGTAGTAGAAACCAAACTCCCTATTCCCTCTTCTTCCCCTCCCTCCCCCGGGGTAGGGTCAATGTTCTCCTCTTCATCGCGGCACGACTCTTTCCTCTTCTTCAGTGGAGGACGGGGTTCATTATTATGCTGGTTGGTATGACAACAACAGCGACGACAAAGACAACTGGTCAATGTTAACAGGAATAGGGCACCCGTTACACTCACCCCGATTATCAGCGCCTCAACGTTCACTGAAAATACACACGAACATTACAATAAATCGTACGGCACAGAGAGTACATACTATTATTCGCGGCTACATCATAGGTTGTCATTAAAATACCTAACCCCTAACACCGGAAAGATAATAATACGGTCAATACTTACACCAGCACATACCACCCCAACGAGCTTCTTTTAGGACACACATCGCATTGGACGGCAGAACTTGTCCATGCGGATACGGTTGACATTTTTGGTCCGATTGACACCACAGACACTGCGACAGATTAAAAGTATCAAAGACTATCATCATGGACGACACTCTGTGTGACAACGTGTTGAACTATTTGAAAAATGACACTTACCCTCTGACCGCGAAAGGGGAAAACCGTGATGTGACTAAAGTTAAAAAGAGACAGTTGAGAAAGACTGCTGCGAAATACACAATTCGAGACGATGTGCTCTACCACGACGGAATCCTCGTGGCAAAGAGGAGCCAGGTTCCAGAGATAAAAATTTTTTTTTAAAAAAATGTTCCTATGGCCCTGTGGGGACAATCTAAAGGAAGGGGAGAAAGAATACGTTGCGTCCGAAAGCGAGATGATTAAAACGTCATTTGAAAGGGTAAGAATACTCCAAAACTCAAATGTTTGTCACTCTGTACCGTACAACTACGGGAGTTGCCAGCTCAGCCATTTCGGTCCCTTATCTTGGGGAGGGGCGGAAAAAAAAAAGGGGGGTGGGGTGGAGTACTAGATCACAAAGGTCGCGCTGCGGTCAGTCCGCTATCTGCCGATCTCAACACCGTAAGTGCACCGACAGAGAGTCTAAGAGCAAAAGAGGGGGGGTCAGGTCGGGGCCAGTACTACAGATGCAAGCGATTAACCACTTGGCACCAAAGTCTTGCTAAGAGAAAGAGGAAAGGGGGGGGTGTGAAAAGGGGGGGGGGGTGTGGAGTACTAGATCACAAAGGTCGCGCTGCAACACCGTGTGGACAGAGAGTCTAAGAGCAAAAGACAAGGGGGGAAGTGACCTATTTACGCACTGGCGATTTGTACTGGGTCACCTTTCGTACTATTACACTTTACAGGACTTTCATTGGGGAAATAAGAAATACGAAAAAGAACCACACAACAAAAGGCAATAATTATTATTGTATGCTTACCTTAGTCCCATCAAATACAGCTAGACACTGTTCACACGTACCATCGGTAAACTGTTCACACGCTGGAATAGGTGGGAAACGTGTCATTATTGAGTAACTACATAAGTGCGCATACAAACACACACACACACACACACACACACACACACAAATGGAGATTCTGGTTTTTTTTCCTTCCCCACAACAATGTTTGTGACAAAATTGAATTGACTGAATGATGCTTTATATAATAGTGCGTTTATTTATTTTGTTGATAGGAAACTTACTCTCTTCTGGCGTCAGTGTTGAGGTCACGGTGACAGGTGCTTTGGTCGAGTCGGGATGATAAGCTAGATTCGCGCCCGCATCGGGAGTCGTTTTCCGATCTGTTGTTCCAGAATACTGAACATGGGTCAACAATAACAGACCCAGTACTAGTAACATGATGCTTTCAACTCGAAGAGGCTTCATTCTCGTGACACCAGGGTCTTGGCGGTCATCCATTATTGTTGAAAGCACCCGTGAGAGATCGCATAGGTTATTATTGTCATGTGACCTATTACCACTTGGGGGCTATGTGTATTGACAGGGCTGTCTGACTAATGACTACGCGACTTTGGTACTACCTTGCGCGGTCTCAACTGAACTTTGAAGAAATGCAACATTAATTAAATATATGGTTCCTGTTGATAACTCTGCATATCAGTCAAGCCTTGAATGAGTTACAGACACAAAAAACCTCACTGCTGTGAAGCGACATTCAATAAAGTTTTTTCAATTGAAAAGTATCTGTAAAAAGCATGTGTGTCTCTGTCGAGTATGTGCGTGCCTGCTTTCACAGAGTGCCTGTATCTTCAGTAATTTAAGGATTTCCCACATGAAAAGAAAAGACAGAGAGAGAGAGAGAGAGATGTCACCTCTCCCCTATCTGAAGCCGCAAATTGGCCAATAACTGCACAGTAACAACCAGTACATCACACTATCCCCGCCCATCGAGGAAAATGTAAAAAAAAGTAAAGCAGCCATTTGCATAAAGACCCACCCCTTCTTGAAAATTGACACGTGACTTTGAGTATTAAATGGTATTGTCACAAGCTCTCAGTCCCACACACTACAGAATTTCGGACGCCGAAGAAAAAGCAGCAGTGGTGTGCTTTTCAATTTAGTCACGGAGTCTTCAACTTAGAAAAGGTATGGCAACTTTATTTTACATTTTTCTCATTCAGGTGTAATTGTTATATAGAAAAATCCGAACAACTGCATTTTTGACAATTTTTTTAAAAAGGGAAATGTGACGTAAAAAAGAAAATGTGTATATTTCTTTAACTTTTTTTGGTGGGGGGTTTTCTTAGAAAAAGTCGTTTATTAAAATAAATAAAGTCTGTTGAAAGTAATTTATCAGCCTCGAACTAACACGATTTGATTCAGCACTTCGCTTAGTTTTTATTTAATAATTTATCCAACTGTATATAATATGTGTGATCCATTACTATACATACATGGAAGAATTTTAACAGAAAAGAGACTTGGCATTAAAGGCGTAAGGGTCACCCAGATTGTCAGACCAAAAACTGTTATTTTTTTATTTAGTCACTTGTAATCAATGAATTGGTTACTTTGAGCACTTATTATAAGAAAACTATTCCAAATTCTGGGTGACCCTTACGTCTTAAACATATACTTAGTTTTAGGAAATGTCTTTCGAAGATATTATATTTTTCACAATTCTACGATTAATTACCTCTGTACGCACAGGTTTTTTAAAACAACATTTTTTTTAATATTTTACAGACATTAAACCTTTCGACGGACAAAAGTCACAGTCAAGTCTTCACATCTAGAAAAGGTAAGAACATTTAATATGTGTGTGGTTGATGTACATTTTTAACCGCCGGTCCCACTATTATAAATATTTCGATTAATTACAACGACTTAATACAAACGTGAAATCAAAGTCAATTTTAGTAAATTGATAGTGGTTTTTCAAACTCTCAAAATATTATTGTTTAGCATAATCAGAGACATAGATAGAAGAGATATGAAGCGCTATCTTCCCGTTCGCGTTATTTTCGCCTATGGTAGGGGCAAGTAATTCTCCCACTTGCACCAAGCTGGTAATTGTTGTGTGTGTGTATTTTTTTTTAAAGAATTATAACTACTGGTTCATAGAAAATCATAGATAATAAAACATGTAAACTGTTAATCACACTCAAGAGAAACAAAAAATAACAATAAGAAGATTATTGTATCATTTGGTGATTAGAAGATGAATTTCAAGTAAGCAATTTCGCTCATTTCTTCTTCAAAAAAACCCCATCTTTTATCCACGCGCCATTGTAAGTGCGAGAACCGCTTGAGTGAGAACTGATAATTGCGCGAAGTCACACCGGTACTCCAAAAGTTCACGCGAGCGGCCTCATCTCTGTATGTCTCTGTTATAATTTATTACAGTGGAACCGTAACTTCCTCTCTTTTTTCTTCCCCGATTATTGTGTGGTGTGTATGTGTCAATTTCTCTATTGTCAGTGTCATTCTGTATTGTATAAATGTTATTTCTACCTAAAAACACATAACTTGACTCGTGTACATTCATCCACATGGCATTTCCCCCCCGTCTGTTTTATATTACATTAAAAATCAGAGAAAATGAGACTTTCAGTAATTCCTTCGCGTGACGTCTAACTCTCTTACGCCATAATGTGACGTCTTCAAATGACAAAATGTTAAAGTTTCTACCACACACACACACACACGCACAAACGCACAGACAGACAAAGTTACAATCGCATAGGCTACACTTACGTGAGCCAAAAA
>NC_090252.1:59284932-59364681 GCF_037325665.1 Littorina saxatilis
CTTTGTAAGATATTATATTTTTCACAATTCTACGATTAATTACCTCAGTACGCACAGGTTTTTTAAAACAACATTTTTAAAATATTTTACAGACATTAAAGCTTTCGACGGACCAAGTCCTCTTACCAGCGGCAAAAGTCACAGTCAAGTCTTCACATCTAAAAAAAGTAAGAACATTTAATATGTGTGTGGTTGATGTACATTTTTAGCCGCCGGTCCCACTATTATAAATATTTCGATTAATTACAAGGACTTAATACAAACGCATCATTATAATTATGATTGTTTTCAAAAATCAAATCAGAGTCAATTTTAGTAAATTGATAGTGTTTTTTTTTCAAACTCTCAAAATGTTATTGTTTAGCATAATCAGAGACATAGATAGAAGAGATATGAAGCGCTGTCTTCCCGTTCGCGTTATCTTCGCCTATGGCAGGGGCAAGTAATTCTCCCACTTGGACCAAGCTGGTAATTGTTGTGTGTGTATTTTTTTTTTTTAAGAATTATAACTACTGGTTCATAGAAAATCATATATAATAAAACATGTAAACTGTTAATTACACGCAAGAGAAACAAAAAATAACAATAAGAAGATTATTGTATCATTTGGTGATTAGAAGATGAATTTCAAGTAAGCAATTTCGCTCATTTCTTCTTCAAAAAACCCCCATCTTTTATCCACGCGCCATTGTAAGTGCGAGAACCGCTTGAGTGAGAACTGATAATTGCGCGAAGTCACACCGACAGAGCGCGGTACTCCAAAAGTTCATGCGAGCGGCCTCATCTCTGTATGTCTCTGTTATAATTTATCACAGTGGGACCGTAACTTCCTCTCTTTTTTTTCTACCTCGATTATTGTGTGGTGTGTATGTGTCAATTTCTCTATTGTCAGTGTCATTCTGTATTGTATAAATGTTATTTCTACCTAAAAACACATAACTTGACTCGTGTACATTCATCCACATGGCATTTTCCCCCGTCTGTTTTATATTACAATTATTAAAAATCAGAAAAAAAAAGTATTAAATCCCCGAACTTTTAATATTTAATGTGTTGTCCCATTTTACTCGGGAATTATACAATGTTCTAAAATTAACATACCACCTTTAGATAAATTTACTCACGAATATTGTTTGTTTGTTTTCTCAAATGTACGGTGACTTTAAAAACCCACAGCTAGACTGACTATAATTTTTCGACAACATCTAGACTAATAGGTTTTGAGTGAAACAAAACACGCGCGCGTGGGGTTCCTGGGCGAACTAGTGAACAACCCGCTGTCAACGTCACAATCCCGTTTCGTAACTTTCAGCTAGTCCATTTAGGTCCCAGGTAACATTATGAAGTTTTAATACGATCAATCAGACCTATTATCAAGTTAGTGTATCAACTTTCGAACGAACTGCGCCCAGTAGCTTCCCAGCAATAAGTTGTTAAGTCAAGACACACACACAGAGACTCACACACACACACACACACACACACAGACTCACGATTAAAGTCTGCTGAGCTATTGGCGTACTCGCGAATAAAACGTGTTTTCTACCTACACATACAAAACGGCGATGGTATTTCCTGTTTGTTTGTTTCGTGCTAAGCAGTTTATAGTATGCTTCGTTGTGGTTTTATTAATTCAATGGATGGCTATAAAAATAAGCATTTAAATGTGAAGGTGTTAATATTACCCACGATCTAAGCAGTTCAGTTTAAATAGACACAACAACCTTGAAGGACGTGAACATATGAGCCGGGTTTGGTGTTTCTGTTGCAGTAACTTGATACCGAACTCACAAATGGCCTACCAACACAATTGGGGTAGGAATCAGTATCGGTCATTCACCGACAGGAACCCCTCCTCCTCCCACCAGGCCAGAAATAATTCTGGTCAATCACGTGGAAGAAGTCAACCCCCACGTGACTTTACCCCTCACGTGCACGCGCCAAGTCGGCGTCCGGCCGTGGAATCGTCTCCGCCGCGGGGTGATGAGATTGCCCCCACGGCCATGATGGCCGAACTAAAAAAAATTCAGACGGACCAGCGTGACATTGAATATAGCATCCGAAAACTGAGAAAAGCCAATGAGGTCGCCGTTGAAAAGGAAGAAAAACGACTTAAAAAAAGGAGGAACAGAGAAGATTTAGAAGATGAGAAAATCGACAAAATCTCCAAACAACTAACTCTCGTTTTGGAAGAACTAAAAAAAATAAAAAATAAAAAACGTGTTCGGTTTTCTCTGAGGAACGACGCCTCATCCTTTCCCTCCCCCCCCCCAACAAAAAAGAGCCGTCATCACCATGGTCAGAGCAGGCCAATCGGCGTACAAAGAAAAGGTGGAAAAAATTTAGATCTGTTATGCCCGCCAGCTTCTACATTTAAAAACCGCGAAAAAGATCGGCACTATTCGACAAGCAGCAGCGAGGATGAGGTCGATCATTCGGTCGTCAAGGAAAATGATACCTCGACCGTCAAGGGAGATAATTCGGCCGTCAAGGGCAATAATTCTGCCGTCAATGAGAACGAGATCTTGACCGTCAATGAGGATGATAACAGTTTAAGTTCAGACTGTGAGTACTCCTCCGCCGACATTGAACTGTCAGAGGAAGAAGATGACAGCGATTAGATGACACGAGTATATAGACGAAACCCACTTGAACGGGGTCGTACACAGAACTGAACTGTATAACAAGTCATTTGTTCTCAGCACTACCCGAACATGGAATTCTCTACCAGACAAATCAACAAATTCAATTAGCCAGTTTAAACATTCCCAAAACTAGTCTGAGGTAAAAGTTTGGTGGCGTATTAGTGCTCTGAGAATGACACGATCATCTTCTTCAAAAATTCTAGTCGTACTAAATAAAAGCGAAAGTAGATCTCGCTGTGTTACGCAATGTCAATATTCTATTTGTTATAAAACCAGCGCAACAAATCTATTTTAGATGTTAAAAAAAAAAAACAAAACTTTTAGCTTCCCCCATAAGTCAATCTAAACAACAAAAAAAAGATGCCCCCCCCCCCTTTATTTTTTCTGCGTGCTGTCACTTACGGTGTTTGTTTTTGTTTGTGTGGTCTGAAGTAGTATATCCTCTCCCCTGCTATACATTTGTTTGCGTGTCTATTTGTGTGTGTGCGTGTGTGAAATATAGTACCCGAGGTTTTTTTTTTTAAATACTTCGGACAAGTCAGTACCTTTATCGATATCTGTGTGTGTGTGTGTGTGTGTGTGTGTGTGTGTGTGTGTGTGTGTGTGTGTGTGTGAGTGATATTGTATAGTCATTGAAGTTTTATCCCCAACACTTCACAGTTTTGAGATTGTCTGTTTTTCTTTCGCACCACGTGATCAATGTAGCCACCCTTGGGTTTTTTTTCCAAGGGATAAAACTTCCATGATATCACGCACATAAAAAAATGCCGCATTGAAAGAAAATCGCGTACTTTAATATGTATTATGATGTTTTGTTATACTTATAACTATAATCGGTCGAATATACTGTTTCAGGAAGAAAAAAAAGCCCTATCAGAGGATTCACAAGGAAAAAAAAGGGAGAGAAGAGAAATAGCGTATATAAGTAGAACAACACCACCCCATTATTTCTAGGAAGGAGTCACATTTATTAGCAACAACAACAACAAAAAAGTACCATGAACCCAATCGTTACCGTTATTAGAAGCTATGTCTATACAAAATCGAATGTGGAGGGTAGGACGGAAGTAAGACGGCTTCGTAGAGACAACCACGGGGACAACCAACAATATGACCCCAATTCAACAGAAAATAGGCTTAGTCTGTGCCGAATCTCCGGTTACGAGTACGTAGTGATACCCGTGGTTCAGTTAAGCAGGCTACTGGGTACTTTCAATCTCCGATTTCGATCGGAACTGCTGGGAAGACCTCATGGGGAGCGTTTCGTCTCATTGAGAAACAAAAAACATCGTGATTTTTTTTCTATACTCTGTTTAAAAAAAAAATCCAAAGATACCTTGACATTTTCAGACTCAGCTGGAAGAAGATTCGTACGTATACTGCAAGGGCGTCAGAAGGCTCTCTTTCTAGAACGACATAGCCAGGCCCCACCCCCCGCCCCCCCAACAGCAGCAGCGCCCATCATCTCGACCGACTGCGCTGATGTTCGCCAGAATGATATGGTGAACCTTCCCAAAACACCCACCCCACCACCACCACCCCCCGCCCCCCAAACAGCAACAGCAACCATCTTCTTACCCGACGGCGCTGATGTGCCACAGCCGCAAGAGAACTTTTTTGTAAATATTACACTCCCCAGCAGCCAATACCTGGCCCAAAATGATGTCATAGAACCTTCCCAACTAATCATGCCGAGTAGTTCTAATGAGACTGGTGGTAGGGCGGATCCGTCATCTTGGTTGAATGGGATAGCAGAAAGCACTATCGACGCGGCCGCACTTTATAGTTTCGACGATTTGCAGTTTAACTTTTAGAAATAAAAGGTGCGTGTGTGTAAGGGAAAGAGAGAGAGAGAGATTAAAATTAACCAATGAGTCTGTTTGTTAATATCAGTTTTTTTTTATTTTTTTATTACAGAGCGCCGTTGCAAGTTGTCAAACCAACCCCTCCCTTCCAAAAGAATGACTCTTCGGACGGATTATACTATTGTTTTGAGGCATTTAGACGAAGACTTACAGTTGATTAATCAGTCGCTAGAATATTTGGGAAACGCTAGTGGGGATGAGGATTGGTATGAAGAAGAATATTGGGGGTTAATTTGGGAGCTAGGAGATCGTATCATGGAAGAAGACCTCACCCACACTTTTGTAGAACTAGTTAAAAGAAAAGTAGATGGAATTATCGATCGAATTAGACGGCGACCTCCCATGAGGAGAGTGAATTTTAGGCAGGTATGGTTAGATTATCAATTAAGGATGGGTCAGTCTCGTCCAAACAGAACTTGTCGTAGAAGAGGTTAGGGTCTTTTTTTCGCATAGTCTTTTGTCCCTTCGAGTGTTGTATCTGTTGCTGTTTTGGGGGGGTAGGGTATGCAGTACCTCGACATAAATTGATTTATGGGTCGTGTAATAAAACCTTGTTATTTTTTTAAAATATTCGAGTTGATAAAAATTATTATTGTACGGATGGGATGTGTAGAGTGTGAGAGCTTTTATGTTGTGCAGTCTTTAAAGTCTTATATGTGTTGTTGTGAACTCTATCAGTTGCAAATCCAAGCAAGTGGGAAAACACCTACAATAATATGCCTTGTATAATACACCACATTGACACACACACACACACACACACACACACACACACACACACACACACACACACACACACACATACACACAACATACATTTGATTCGAACACGCAGATACACTACTCTTCGTAGAAGCGCACATGTGTTTATTTGATTCAATAAAACCTCGTTATAATATTATCTATTTGGGTTATACAGTTGATATTATTGTACGGATGTGATGTGTGGTCAGAGGGTGGCGTAAAGTGTTGGTACGAGTGTGAGAGTTTGATTGTATGTGTCGTGTTGTAATTTCTACCTCTCTTTTTCTATCGACGTATTGTAAAGTCTTATAATATTATGTGTTGCTGTGAACTCTATCAGTTACAAATCCAAACAATTCCCCCCAATTGTACACCACAGTTACAAACAAACAAAAACTCACCACACCATGCACCATACATGCAATTCTAACATACAGGTATACTAGACATAACACATACAGGTATACTAGACATAACACATAAAATCAGTTATTGTTCATACAATTAATTATATTGAAAAGCGTGGTTCATCCGCTCTTAAAATAATGAGAACAACATATAACAACAAAACTAAAATAAGAACAATAAATACTCCACACAGGCACGTCCACCACATCCATGCTGCCCACACATACACACACGCACGCACGCACGCACTCTCGAGCACATGAGTTGCTGCTAAGAGATACGGTGACAATTCGAATATCACAATCCTAAAAACATAATAAAACTTTTGGTCATAAATTTAAGCGGCACATGCAGCACGATTTCAAGCTATTATGATTACACAGACTAATTAAATTGGTGCATAAAACGAAATTAATAAGGGTGAGATACATTGGGCTTCAAACATGGCCTTACACATGCACTAAATAAGTGAGGTAAAATAAAGAAAAAGAGCTTGCCAAATGTTGAGACATAATCATGAAAACATAGCTTGGAAACGGATGATATAACTTAAGCAAACATTATCAAACGACACCAAGACACATACACAAATATACACGTACAGACACACACATACACACACACACACACATACACACGTGTGTGGGCACACACACAGCAAATTATATGCAAATATACACATTCGAATAGTCATTAAATGCATACAATAAATGCATGAAACTATTACAGTAGGTATCATATGCTTGATAGCAAAAGCACACACACACACACACACGCGCGCGCGCGCACGTAAATACATAGACATACAGGCACACACACACACACTCGCACGCACGCACGCACACCAATTAACGCACATATTTTCCGAGATGAAATGCGGCATATTAAGAAAGAGGTTGTAACATGCTAGGGAGTTCACGTTTACGGCACAGTGACCTTCAAGTCAATCTCTCATTATGGGGAATGCCGCAGTACAGGGAACGGGAGACACAGAGAGAGAGAGAGAGAGAGAGAGATGCGAAATCGGTAAAAACATTAACCATTTCGCCCTCCTCTCTGCCTCCGTCCATGCTTCATTTCCCCCGCCCCCCTTTTTTTTTTTACGTCTGCGCAGAAGCCGTCACCGAAGGAATGAATAAGGCGAGTGGTTCTGTTTCATGCCTTGAATACGAATCATAAAAAAGATGGGGAGGGGGTTGTGTGTGTGTGGGGAGGGGATTTGCCCGGGAAGGAAAGAGAATCAGAGTTGTTGGTAGAAGGAGCAAGAGAGTATTCAGAAATTATTACAAATCACACACAAAAAGTGAAAGATAGAAAAAAAAGAGAGCGCGAGAGAGAGAGAGAGCGAGAAAGAGAGAGAGAAAATGAGAGAGAAAGAAAGAGAGAGATTCTTACTCAGTCGTTCACAATAACTCGACCGTTGATTGAACTCACCAACGCGGTCCAACTTTTACTAGTACCGCGATGAGAATACATTATCGACAATTCAGTGATTGTGCGAAAGAAGAATGGAGCTAATGGACCAGTATCACCTGCCAGTCACAAGCCCAGGCGTGTCTCGTAAATGACCACCTACCAATCAGCCAATGCCGCGGGCGCACACAGTGTACTACTCATGGGGGTGCTAACGGCGTAGTAATTTTATTCCCAAAACTATGACGAAAATAATTGCAACAAGAAATATGACCAACTTTATAATGTAACGGAATAACGAAGCCCTTTGGTATGGACAAACTTTATATTAGTAGCAAGTTAGGGAATGGCAGTCTTAGCGCCATTATTGTAGGGACTAGTTTGTGCGGATGATCTCAAGTTATGCAGGGGTACCGCCGAGGCTGGCGTGGTTCTTTCATTTGCGCTCGAACTCGGGAAGGAGCAGGTTGTGTTCTGTGATTGTCTGACAACGCAGGCTGAGAGAATAGCCGGTAGGTGTTTAACGCTTTTTGAATATAATTATGTATCTTTTTTGTTCTAATGATGTTTTATACTGATGATTGTTGGTATAAGTAACAATATTTGTACTGCAGGTACCATGAGAAGTTGTGTAAATTAAAATGCTAGAGACCGGTCGAACGGATGAAGTGTTTCATGTCTTTGTTGACTAGCTGATATCGCCGAGCCTCTTTGTTTGGGTCAATATTATTTTTTTGTAAATTATCCCTGCAGTATGGTATATAAGGCATTTTCGTGGCAAACATGTTTAGGGCTGTGCTGAAAGTCAGGAAATAGTGTTATGTGCCAAACCGGCGTGAGGCCACTGTGGCTGCGATAACCGACCACGAAGGTTTTGCACTCTGAGACAAAGAAAGCTAGGCGTGCCAGCAGTCCACGCAATGTGTTAGCGATTAGTCGGGTTGATGTTATTATAGCGTATGTTGTTAGTTTTAAGCCAAACGCGTAATTGAAAGTAAAGAATATATTTTGAGTCACCAGTTGAAATGTGTATGGAGGTCTCCCTTTTGCGTACTTCGGAGCGGTGTCACGTGATACGCAGAAATGGGTTGGAGGGCAAGAAGCGGAACGGCTAGTAGCGTCAGTGCGCCGCTCGATGATTCGGGAGTGTTTTAATTGAATAATGTCAAAATCAGGAACAAAAACGGTCGACCAGCCAAAAGAGAAGTACATTACATCATCGAGTGACGTTGCTAAAGTGCGATACTTGGAGAAATTGACCGAAGCTCTTTAGTTTCAGATTACATATATAATTTCTGCTTCAGTGTGTGTGCATGAGTTTTCATTTTGTTATTATTCAAGAACTTGTAGTTCTATTTCTAACTTTGTATGTTTATGTGTGAAGCTCTTTAGTTTTAGATTACCTATTATTTCTGCTTCAGTGTGTGTGAGTTTTCATTTCATTGTTATTCGAGAAATGGTATTTCTAACTTTGTATGTTTATGTTTGGAGAAGCGATTCTTTTTTCCTTTTTGGGATCAAGTCTGGTGTCTGCTTTAGTGCTTACTTTGATATTACCTTAGAACATTTATTGTGAACCTGTAAATGTGTAATGTGTGTGTGTTTTTTGTTCTTCTTTTTTATTTTTTCTATTTCGTTTTACTTTAGTGCTGCTGAAGACAGTAACTAAAAATTTCCCTGAATTCAGTGTTACGTGTTTTTTGTTTTTAATTTTTATATATATGTTGACAATGACAGTTCAGTTAAATAAAGCGTTGAACACATTATATGTATTTTAATTTTTACCAATCTGTCACTCTGTGAATGTGAAGCTGGTGTGAGTGTGATATTTAACACATTACTTTTGATTTGTACCTAATCTCTGCCTTTGTTAGCTCCAGTAGGTGTGTTTTCAACAGTTTTGTTCAATTTTGTGAAACGTTACTGTTTTGAGACAAACCAGACACATATTTTTCCGTTTAGGACAGCTGGGCTCAACATATTAACTTTGTTGACTAAACAAAGGAGCCATTACACAGATACACACTCATTCTGACAATCACTCACCAGATTCTTCACAATTAAGAAATGTCTCAGATAAGACACACGCAAGCTGCTGAGTATGCTATGTTATGTAGATTGTGGGTCTTGTTCATTGTGTATGGTTTTATTATTAGTTATGTTAATTCTAGTTATTGTAAAGCGCATTGAGCATATACATGATTATGCGCTATAGCAAATGTCCATTATTATTATTATTATTATTATTATTAAGCTTTAAAAAAAAGTCTTAAGAACAAAAACGTTACTGCAACAACAATGTATTTATTAGTTCTTACTAAAATCACATGCTTCAATAAAAAAAAAAGCATAAACTGTACAGACATGCTAACCAGCACTGATTAAGGCACACACTTGGAGTCAAAAAGCTATGGCATCAACATAAGCAGTGTTGAATCTGTTTCAAATTGCACACTTCAGTCAAAAAGCTATGGCATCAACATATGCAGTGTTGAATCTGTTTCAAATTGCACACTTCAGTCAAACATCACATGTCTGACAATGAGTGAATTAGTGTTTCCAATCAATGAACGGTACCTGTTTACATATAAAAACTGACAAAAAAGTGAGAAAAAAAAAGAAAAGAACTGTACACACACACACTTGGCATCAGATCTCAAAATCAAATAAGGAATAGTGTTGAGTCTTGAAAATGCTTTGAATTATACACACTTGAGCCAGGAAGCAAAAAAAGGAACTACACTCATGCCAGCCAGCACAAGTCATACAGATACTGTACACAAGTCAAATCAATACTGTGTTTCAGGTTTGGCATCCACATAAACAGTTTTGTTTCTGTTTTAAATCACACACTTGTCAATAAACTATACAGACATGCTAACCAGCATTGATTAAGGCACACACTTGAGTCAAAAAGCTATGGCATTAACATAAGCAGTGTTGAATCTTGTTTCAAACTGCACATTTCAGTCAAAAAGCGAGTGAATCGGTGTTTCAATCATTAGCAAAATTAATACTGCTGTTGAGGTTTGGAATCAATGAACAATAACTGTTCACACATCAATACTGTCAAAGTGTAAAAAGAAAAGAACTGTACATGCACCTACATACTAAGCATCATATCTCAAGATCAAATAAGGAACAGTGTTGAGCCCTTGAAAATGTTTTCAATAATACACACTTCAGTCAGAAAGCAAAAACAAAAAAGTAACTACACACATTCCTGCCAGCACAAATCATATAGATACATAAGTAAAATTAATACTGTTTTTCTGGTTTGGCATCCACAGAAGTTATGTTTATGTTTTTCCTGTTGATTTTTTTCAGCCACGCTCTCCTTCTTTTCTCCAGTAAATCTCGGTGTCTTCCTCCAGCGTCGACTTTCGGAATTCTGAAAAATGCAAGAGCATTTTCCTTGTTGCTTCGGCTTGTGCAACCGATTATGCAACAAGTATTCACCATCTTGAATGAAATTTAGCCAAATCGTCGACGCAAATACGGAATCGCCGCAGCGAAACTTCGCGATCGGCACCACGCTTCCATGTTTTCGCTAAGCGGCGCGGTGGCTTCTTGCCCTCCAAGCCACGGTGCGCACGAAGTGATGACGTCAATAGGGAGACCTCCATATGAGGCAGTCTGCCACTATTTTTCTTGCCAAATAATGCAAAAGCATGGTGCTGAATACCAACAAACTCAGAATTTTATGCTGGGACCATAAGTATTAGGATTAGTTTAGCCACATTAATTTATAAGGGAGTATATCATGTAGTGTTATTCACTTGCTTATCAGGTGGGCCCTGCCTGGCGCAAAGCTGTGATATGGTGCGAGGAAACCCAGCCTGACTTGGTGTTTTCAGAGGTTCGTAATGTTGTGAATAATGTTGTGAATATTTGTGTCCAAACCCCCGGCCTCCCTTGTCAGTCTTTTATTATGTTCTAAGGACGCCAGGCCATAATGTATTTTTTTTTGTATTTATTTTTTTATCAGTTGTGTATAATGCCACTATATAATGATTTATTTAAATGTTTCCATCGATGACGTGTCCCTTAGTTTTCTTTGACATGTCTTTATAATGTTCCCCTACCAACAGGTCCCCGTAATGTTTCCGTAATGACATGTTTTTATAATGTGCTCCTATCAACATGTCCCCGTAATGTCTTCTGTAATGACATGTATTGATAATGTTCCTTTTCCGAAGATGCCTCTATGATGTGTCTTCGTAATCTTCATTGTTCAAAGGTGCCACCGTAATGTTCCCTTTAACGATAGGTCTCTGTAACGTCCGTCGTAATGTAGAGACCTGGCTTTGGAATGTTTCTTTTGATGACACGTTTTCGTAATGTTTTCTCCAATGACACAACTTGCGATATATACCCATTATTAAATGCCATATCTTCGTAATACCTTCTGAAATGCTTTTTTTTAATGACATTTCCTCATAATATCTCTTTATCTTTCGCGAGTTTACAACATTTTGTTTTATATTTTACACACAGAAAGGACCTTTCAACTTCAAAAAACAACAACAAGGAAAGCAACCCCGACCCCACAAAGCCAGCCAGCTAGCCAGATCGTCTCAAATTTTTAACAAAAAAGGTAAATGTGTGTGGTTGACCCCTCCTTTATTTTGTATGTGTGTGTGTGTGTGTGTGTAAGAGAGAGAGAGAGAGAGAGAGAGAGAGAGAGAAAGAAACAATTTGTCTTTCACTAGTTAGGGGGAAAACAACACCATTGCATTCGCATTAAACTTATATTTATTTTCTTAATAGGAAAAGATTTGTGAGATATGACATAAGTCATCAGGTCTAGGGTTTTAAAAAGGCACGGTCCACGAAACTGAAGGCTCGTTTCGGTTTCGTGTGGGACGAAAAAACCAAGGCCACAACAGGAGCTGAACGGAAAAGGCCACTGTAGAATTTAAAATAAGTAGTTTAATTAAGTTTAATTAGGTCTAAGTTTTAAAAAGGCGGAGTCCACGAAACTGAAGGCTCGTTTCGGTTTCGTGTGGGACGAAAAAACCAAGGCCACAACAGGAGCTGAACGGAAAAGGCCACTGTAGAATTTAAAATAGGTACTTTAATAATTAAGTCATCAGGTCTAAGTTTTAAAAAGGCGGGGTCCACGAAACTGAAGGCTCGTTTCGGTTTCGTGTGGGACGAAAAAACCAAGGCCACAACAGGAGCTGAACGGAAAAGGCCACTGTAGAATTTAAAATAGGTAGTTTAATAATTAAGTCATCAGGTCTAGGGTTTTAAAAAGGCGGAGTCCACGAAACTGAAGGCTCGTTTCGGTTTCGTGTGGGACGAAAAAACCAAGGCCACAACAGGAGCTGAACGGAAAAGGCCACTGTAGAATTTAAAATAGGTAGTTTAATAATTAAGTCATCAGGTCTAGGGTTTTAAAAAGGCGGAGTCCACGAAACTGAAGGCTCGTTTCGGTTTCGTGTGGGACGAAAAAACCAAGGCCACAACAGGAGCTGAACGGAAAAGGCCACTGTAGAATTTAAAATAGGTAGTTTAATAATTAAGTCATCAGGTCTAGGGTTTTAAAGAAGGCGCGGTCCACGAAACTGAAGGCTCGTTTCGGTTTCGTGTGGGACGAAAAAACCAAGGCCACAACAGGAGCTGAACGGAAAAGGCCACTGTAGAATTTAAAATAGGTAGTTTAATAATTAAGTCATCAGGTCTAGGGTTTTAAAAAGGCGCGGTCCACAAAACGAAGGCTCGTTTCGGTTTCGTGTGGGACAAAAAAAAAACCAAGGCCACAACACAGGAGCTGAACGGAAAAGGCCACTGTAGAATTTAAAATAAGTAGTTTAATAATTAAGTTTAATTAGGTCTAGGGTTTTAAAAAGGCGGAGTCCACGAAACTGAAGGCTCGTTTCGGTTTCGTGTGGGACGAAAAAACCAAGGCCACAACAGGAGCTGAACGGAAAAGGCCACTGTAGAATTTAAAATAGGTAGTTTAATAATTAAGTTTAATTAGGTCTAGGGTTTTAAAAAGGCGGAGTCCACGAAACTGAAGGCTCGTTTCGGTTTCGTGTGGGACGGAAAAAACCAAGGCCACAACACAGGAGCTGAACGGAAAAGGCCACTGTAGAATTTAAAATAGGTAGTTTAATAATTAAGTCATCAGGTCTAGGGTTTTAAAGAAGGCGGAGTCCACGAAACTGAAGGCTCGTTTCGGTTTCGTGTGGGACGAAAAAACCAAGGCCACAACAGGAGCTGAACGGAAAAGGCCACTGTAGAATTTAAAATAGGTACTTTAATAATTAAGTCATCAGGTCTAAGTTTTAAAAAGGCGGGGTCCACGAAACTGAAGGCTCGTTTCGGTTTCGTGTGGGACGAAAAAACCAAGGCCAAACCAGGAGCTGAACCAGGAGCTGAACAAAAAGGCCACTGTAGAATTTAAAATAAGTAGTTTAATTAAGTTTAATCAGGTCTAGGGTTTTAAAAAGGCGGAGTCCACGAAACTGAAGGCTCGTTTCGGTTTCGTGTGGGACGGAAAAAACCAAGGCCAAACCAGGAGCTGAACCAGGAGCTGAACAAAAAGGCCACTGTAGAATTTAAAATAAGTAGTTTAATTAAGTTTAATCAGGTCTAGGGTTTTAAAAAGGCGCGGTCCACGAAACTGAAGGCTCGTTTCGGTTTCGTGTGGGACGAAAAAAACCAAGGCCGCAACAGGAGCTGAACGGAAAAGGCCACTGTAGAATTTAAAATAAGTAGTTTAATTAAGTTTAATCAGGTCTAGGGTTTTAAAAAGGCGGGGTCCACGAAACTGAAGGCTCGTTTCGGTTTCGTGTGGGACGGAAAAAACCAAGGCCAAACCAGGAGCTGAACCAGGAGCTGAACAAAAAGGCCACTGTAGAATTTAAAATAAGTAGTTTAATTAAGTTTAATCAGGTCTAGGGTTTTAAAAAGGCGCGGTCCACGAAACTGAAGGCTCGTTTCGGTTTCGTGTGGGACGAAAAAAACCAAGGCCACAACAGGAGCTGAACGGAAAAGGCCACTTCAGAATTTAATAATTAAGTCATCAGGTCTAAGTTTTAAAAAGGCGGGGTCCACGAAACTGAAGGCTCGTTTCGGTTTCGTGTGGGACGGAAAAAACCAAGGCCAAACCAGGAGCTGAACCAGGAGCTGAACAAAAAGGCCACTGTAGAATTTAAAATAAGTAGTTTAATTAAGTTTAATCAGGTCTAGGGTTTTAAAAAGGCGCGGTCCACGAAACTGAAGGCTCGTTTCGGTTTCGTGTGGGACGAAAAAACCAAGGCCACAACAGGAGCTGAACGGAAAAGGCCACTGTAGAATTTAAAATAGGTAGTTTAATAATTAAGTCATCAGGTCTAGGGTTTTAAAAAGGCGGAGTCCACGAAACTGAAGGCTCGTTTCGGTTTCGTGTGGGACGAAAAAACCAAGGCCACAACAGGAGCTGAACGGAAAAGGCCACTGTAGAATTTAAAATAGGTACTTTAATAATTAAGTCATCAGGTCTAGGGTTTTAAAAAGGCGGAGTCCACGAAACTGAAGGCTCGTTTCGGTTTCGTGTGGGACGAAAAAACCAAGGCCACAACAGGAGCTGAACGGAAAAGGCCACTGTAGAATTTAAAATAGGTAGTTTAATAATTAAGTCATCAGGTCTAGGGTTTTAAAGAAGGCGCGGTCCACGAAACTGAAGGCTCGTTTCGGTTTCGTGTGGGACGAAAAAACCAAGGCCACAACAGGAGCTGAACGGAAAAGGCCACTGTAGAATTTAAAATAGGTAGTTTAATAATTAAGTCATCAGGTCTAGGGTTTTAAAAAGGCGCGGTCCACGAAACTGAAGGCTCGTTTCGGTTTCGTGTGGGACAAAAAAAAAACCAAGGCCACAACACAGGAGCTGAACGGAAAAGGCCACTGTAGAATTTAAAATAAGTAGTTTAATAATTAAGTCATCAGGTCTAGGGTTTTAAAAAGGCGGAGTCCACGAAACTGAAGGCTCGTTTCGGTTTCGTGTGGGACAAGAAAAAAACCAAGGCCACAACACAGGAGCTGAACGGAAAAGGCCACTGTAGAATTTAAAATAGGTAGTTTAATAATTAAGTTTAATCAGGTCTAGGGTTTTAAAAAGGCGCGGTCCACGAAACTGAAGGCTCGTTTCGGTTTCGTGTGGGACGGAAAAAACCAAGGCCACAACACAGGAGCTGAACGGAAAAGGCCACTGTAGAATTTAAAATAGGTAGTTTAATAATTAAGTCATCAGGTCTAGGGTTTTAAAGAAGGCGCGGTCCACGAAACTGAAGGCTCGTTTCGGTTTCGTGTGGGACGAAAAAACCAAGGCCACAACAGGAGCTGAACGGAAAAGGCCACTGTAGAATTTAAAATAGGTACTTTAATAATTAAGTCATCAGGTCTAAGTTTTAAAAAGGCGGGGTCCACGAAACTGAAGGCTCGTTTCGGTTTCGTGTGGGACGGAAAAAACCAAGGCCAAACCAGGAGCTGAACCAGGAGCTGAACAAAAAGGCCACTGTAGAATTTAAAATAAGTAGTTTAATTAAGTTTAATCAGGTCTAGGGTTTTAAAAAGGCGGAGTCCACGAAACTGAAGGCTCGTTTCGGTTTCGTGTGGGACGGAAAAAACCAAGGCCACAACAGGAGCTGAACGGAAAAGGCCACTTCAGAATTTAAAATAGGTAGTTTAATAATTAAGTCATCAGGTCTAAGTTTTAAAAAGGCGGGGTCCACGAAACTGAAGGCTCGTTTCGGTTTCGTGTGGGACGGAAAAAACCAAGGCCAAACCAGGAGCTGAACCAGGAGCTGAACAAAAAGGCCACTGTAGAATTTAAAATAAGTAGTTTAATTAAGTTTAATCAGGTCTAGGGTTTTAAAAAGGCGCGGTCCACGAAACTGAAGGCTCGTTTCGGTTTCGTGTGGGACGAAAAAAACCAAGGCCGCAACAGGAGCTGAACGGAAAAGGCCACTGTAGAATTTAAAATAAGTAGTTTAATTAAGTTTAATCAGGTCTAGGGTTTTAAAAAGGCGGAGTCCACGAAACTGAAGGCTCGTTTCGGTTTCGTGTGGGACGGAAAAAACCAAGGCCAAACCAGGAGCTGAACCAGGAGCTGAACAAAAAGGCCACTGTAGAATTTAAAATAAGTAGTTTAATTAAGTTTAATCAGGTCTAGGGTTTTAAAAAGGCGCGGTCCACGAAACTGAAGGCTCGTTTCGGTTTCGTGTGGGACGAAAAAAACCAAGGCCACAACAGGAGCTGAACGGAAAAGGCCACTTCAGAATTTAATAATTAAGTCATCAGGTCTAAGTTTTAAAAAGGCGGGGTCCACGAAACTGAAGGCTCGTTTCGGTTTCGTGTGGGACGGAAAAAACCAAGGCCAAACCAGGAGCTGAACCAGGAGCTGAACAAAAAGGCCACTGTAGAATTTAAAATAAGTAGTTTAATTAAGTTTAATCAGGTCTAGGGTTTTAAAAAGGCGCGGTCCACGAAACTGAAGGCTCGTTTCGGTTTCGTGTGGGACGAAAAAACCAAGGCCGCAACAGGAGCTGAACGGAAAAGGCCACTGTAGAATTTAAAATAAGTAGTTTAATTAAGTTTAATCAGGTCTAGGGTTTTAAAAAGGCGGAGTCCACGAAACTGAAGGCTCGTTTCGGTTTCGTGTGGGACGGAAAAAACCAAGGCCACAACAGGAGCTGAACGGAAAAGGCCACTGTAGAATTTAAAATAGGTAGTTTAATTAAGTTTAATCAGGTCTAGGGTTTTAAAAAGGCGGAGTCCACGAAACTGAAGGCTCGTTTCGGTTTCGTGTGGGACGAAAAAACCAAGGCCAAACCAGGAGCTGAACCAGGAGCTGAACGGAAAAGGCCACTGTAGAATTTAAAATAGGTAGTTTAATAATTAAGTCATCAGGTCTAGGGTTTTAAAAAGGCGCGGTCCACAAAACGAAGGCTCTGTTTGTTCTGTGTGGGACCAAAAACCAAGGCCACAACAGGAGCTGAGAACGGAAAAGGCCACTTCAGAATTTAAAATAAGTAGTTTAATAATTAAGTCATCAGGTCTAGGGTTTTAAAGAAGGCGCGGTCCACAAAACGAAGGCTCTGTTTGTTCTGTGTGGGACCAAAAACCAAGGCCACAACAGGAGCTGAGAACGGAAAAGGCCACTTCAGAATTTAAAATAGGTAGTTTAATTAAGTCATCAGGTCTAGGGTTTTAAAACGTTAGAAGGTGGACGCGGCCAACACCAGGAGGCCATTTTTCCCGCCCCAAAGGCCAACGGAGCTGATTATGTTCTGAGAAAGAACGGGTAAAAAGGCCATTTAGGTTTAGACTGTAAATTAGGTAAGTTTAATTAAGTCATCAGGTCTAGGGTTTTAAAACGTTAGAAGGTGGACGCGGCCCACTAAGGCCATTTTTCCCGCCCCAAAGGCCAACGGAGCTGATTATGTTCTGAGAAAGAACGGGTAAAAAGGCCAGTTAGGTTTAGAATTTAAAATAGGTAGTTTAATTAAGTTTAATCAGGTCTAGGGTTTTAAAAAGGCGGAGTCCACGAAACTGAAGGCTCGTTTCGGTTTCGTGTGGGACGAAAAAACCAAGGCCAAACCAGGAGCTGAACGGAAAAGGCCACTGTAGAATTTAAAATAGGTAGTTTAATAATTAAGTCATCAGGTCTAGGGTTTTAAAAAGGCGCGGTCCACAAAACGAAGGCTCTGTTTGTTCTGTGTGGGACCAAAAACCAAGGCCACAACAGGAGCTGAGAACGGAAAAGGCCACTTCAGAATTTAAAATAAGTAGTTTAATAATTAAGTCATCAGGTCTAGGGTTTTAAAGAAGGCGCGGTCCACAAAACGAAGGCTCTGTTTGTTCTGTGTGGGACCAAAAACCAAGGCCACAACAGGAGCTGAGAACGGAAAAGGCCACTTCAGAATTTAAAATAGGTAGTTTAATTAAGTCATCAGGTCTAGGGTTTTAAAACGTTAGAAGGTGGACGCGGCCAACACCAGGAGGCCATTTTTCCCGCCCCAAAGGCCAACGGAGCTGATTATGTTCTGAGAAAGAACGGGTAAAAAGGCCATTTAGGTTTAGACTGTAAATTAGGTAAGTTTAATTAAGTCATCAGGTCTAGGGTTTTAAAACGTTAGAAGGTGGACGCGGCCCACTAAGGCCATTTTTCCCACCCCAAAGGCCAACGGAGCTGATTATGTTCTGAGAAAGAACGGGTAAAAAGGCCAGTTAGGTTTAGAATTTAAAATAGGTAGTTTAATAATTAAGTCATCAGGTCTAGGGTTTTAAAAAGGCGCGGTCCACAAAACGAAGGCTCTGTTTGTTCTGTGTGGGACCAAAAACCAAGGCCACAACAGGAGCTGAGAACGGAAAAGGCCACTTCAGAATTTAAAATAAGTAGTTTAATAATTAAGTCATCAGGTCTAGGGTTTTAAAGAAGGCGCGGTCCACAAAACGAAGGCTCTGTTTGTTCTGTGTGGGACCAAAAACCAAGGCCACAACAGGAGCTGAGAACGGAAAAGGCCACTTCAGAATTTAAAATAAGTAGTTTAATAATTAAGTCATCAGGTCTAGGGTTTTAAAGAAGGCGCGGTCCACAAAACGAAGGCTCTGTTTGTTCTGTGTGGGACCAAAAACCAAGGCCACAACAGGAGCTGAGAACGGAAAAGGCCACTTCAGAATTTAAAATAGGTAGTTTAATTAAGTCATCAGGTCTAGGGTTTTAAAACGTTAGAAGGTGGACGCGGCCCACTAAGGCCATTTTTCCCGCCCCAAAGGCCAACGGAGCTGATTATGTTCTGAGAAAGAACGGGTAAAAAGGCCATTTAGGTTTAGACTGTAAATTAGGTAAGTTTAATTAAGTCATCAGGTCTAGGGTTTTAAAACGTTAGAAGGTGGACGCGGCCCACTAAGGCCATTTTTCCCGCCCCAAAGGCCAACGGAGCTGATTATGTTCTGAGAAAGAACGGGTAAAAAGGCCAGTTAGGTTTAGAATTTAAAATAGGTAGTTTAATAATTAAGTCATCAGGTCTAGGGTTTTAAAAAGGCGCGGTCCACAAAACGAAGGCTCTGTTTGTTCTGTGTGGGACCAAAAACCAAGGCCACAACAGGAGCTGAGAACGGAAAAGGCCACTTCAGAATTTAAAATAAGTAGTTTAATAATTAAGTCATCAGGTCTAGGGTTTTAAAGAAGGCGCGGTCCACAAAACGAAGGCTCTGTTTGTTCTGTGTGGGACCAAAAACCAAGGCCACAACAGGAGCTGAGAACGGAAAAGGCCACTTCAGAATTTAAAATAAGTAGTTTAATAATTAAGTCATCAGGTCTAGGGTTTTAAAGAAGGCGCGGTCCACAAAACGAAGGCTCTGTTTGTTCTGTGTGGGACCAAAAACCAAGGCCACAACAGGAGCTGAGAACGGAAAAGGCCACTTCAGAATTTAAAATAGGTAGTTTAATTAAGTCATCAGGTCTAGGGTTTTAAAACGTTAGACGGTGGACGCGGCCCACTAAGGCCATTTTTCCCGCCCCAAAGGCCAACGGAGCTGATTATGTTCTGAGAAAGAACGGGTAAAAAGGCCATTTAGGTTTAGACTGTAAATTAGGTAAGTTTAATTAAGTCATCAGGTCTAGGGTTTTAAAACGTTAGAAGGTGGACGCGGCCCACTAAGGCCATTTTTCCCGCCCCAAAGGCCAACGGAGCTGATTATGTTCTGAGAAAGAACAAGTAAAAGGCCAGTTAGGTTTAGAATTTAAAATAGGTAAGAGTTTAATTATTAGTTAATCATCAGGTCTAGGTTTTAAAACGTTAGAAGGTGGACGCGGCCCATGAGGCCATTTCCCGCCTCCAAAGGCCAACGGAGCTGATTATGATCTGAGAAAGAACAAGTAAAAGGCCATTTAGGTTTAGAATTTAAAATAGGTAAGAGTTTAATTAAGTCATCAGGTCTAGGTTTTAAAACGTTAGAAGGTGGACGCGGTCCATGAGGCCATTTCTCCCGCCCCCAATGACCTAAACTTAGCATGCTACCTTTAGATGAATTTACCGAATACTACTTTTTTCTTTAAATATTTGATAAAGTTATTCTTTGAATTAACCTTTTTAATATTTTGCCTATTTTACACCCCCATTATAACAAATTTTGGACAAGATTGGTAGTATGCAGAGTGTTATTGAAGTTGCTAAACGTAGGAGCTTCCTTTATAAATACACCACTTGTTTTTTATTCAAGTAATTTGACTACAACATTCGTGAAACAAAACTGTTTGTGTTCGGTGTGCTTTCGTTTTGGGATGTATGAAGAGTAATATGATTTTTTTTAAAGGGGGCGATTAACTTTGTAACAATTATTCCATGAAAAATAAGCAAAGTGATTACAACAAACATCAATTCCTGTGTCATGTTTTTTTTTATTAAAATGTATACATCGGCCGTTTATTTACCTATTGCAGAATGACATGCCAGTTAAGGTCGTTTCATTGACTATTTCAAGATAGCTCTTTCATATTTCTTTCCATTCTTTGCATATGCCTTGCTGTTCGTCTGTCCGGCCATGGTCATGCCGCGGCCGATCGTCCGTTGTTGACATTTTGATCGCCTTGCCACGTCATCACTGAGGGGGAATAGAACGTAACGGGATATATAATAGTAGCTACATTTCGTTTTAATAAAAACTGAAGCATGTGAGTTATATAGTTGATATCGTTGTACGGACGTGATGTGTGGTCGATGCTATACGCAAGGAGGTGGTGGCGTATAGTGTCGATTGGCAAGAGTGTGAGAGTTTATGTTGTGTAGTCTTGTAAGTCTTGTATGTGTTGTCGTGAACTTTATTAATTCAAGCAACAACAAAAAACTACGTACAATAATATGCCTATACACCACATTAAAAAACAACAACAAACAAACATACATTCAATTCGAACACACAGACACGCAACTTCGGCGGCGACGCACATGTGTTTATTTGATTGAATAAAACCTCGTTATAATATTACCTATTTGTGTTATATAGTTGACATCTACTGGCCTTATATACAATTTCATCTCACACGGCATCATTCCAGAGCGCCTAGAACTGTACCCACGGAATATGCGCGATATAAGCCTCAGATTGATTGATTGTACGGGTGTGGTGTGTGGCCGATACGCGAGGGTGTGTCGCTTGGCAAGAGTGTGAGAGTTTATGTTGTGTAGTCTTGTGTTGCTGTGAACTCTATCGAATCTAAGCAATTCCCCACATAACACCTACAATAATATGCCTTGTATAATACACCACATAAAAAAAGAAAAACAAACATACATTCAATTCGAACACACAGACTACACACTCGTCCGCAGCTTCGGCGGCGACGCACAGACAGGTATACTCTGGACATACAATATAAGATCTTTTATTACCCACAAAATTAATTACAATAATATATGGAAAAGCGTGGTACAACAACAACAAAAAAGTAAGAACACCCTAAGTACTCCAGACAGGCACGTCCACCACAGTCCATCAGTTACACACGCACACACACGCATATATATAGATAGACGGACACACATACACCTTTACAAAAAAAAACACAATTACATACACGCACACATCATATGTACACACACACACTCACACACACACGGTTCGGAGAATTACTCATGCACGCCGCGTACACACACATACACACACACGCACGCACACACACACACTAACAGATGTGTACAAAATGAACACACACCCAACAAAAAAGCAGGCATCAGTTAAGGGGAGAGAATGCGTGAAAAAAATTTGAGCTCTTCTGACGCGGAGAAACCAGTCTCTCCCGCGGTGGCGGTTTGTGATGATTTGATCGTTGGGGTGAATTGAAGCAATTTTCTTCTGGTTTAAAACCTTGTTCTACATTCATATGATGAAGGAAGGATGTATAATATAACGAGGCCGGTGAGCAGTGTCTCTCTCTTTCCCCAGGCCAAATCAATATACGGTACAGTTTGAGAAGTGTGACCCGTTGTGACCGCCGCCGCGGTGTGTGTGTGTGTGTGTTGTTCATCTGGATACTTTACCTGGGATTTGTTACCGGTGAAATTTACTTCCAAGGTTGGTTTATTTTTTTAATAACCCTCCAGTGGTAATAACAACATAACACACACACAGCTTCTTTTTTTATTTTTTATTTTAGGATTATCATGATTACAATTCTAAACCAACAACGTCTCTTTTCGTTCTTCTCTCTGGTCACTATGGGAGAGTAGTAGCACTCGACCGCCCGCCCGGCGGCGGCAGTGGCCTACTTTCGGTTTTGTCGTCCCATTTTCTTAGAAACTGAGAATAACAACAAACTTTCCGCATGAGAAAAAAACAAAACACCCTCACATCCATGAGATAATAATATAGCGGGAGGAGTCACTTTGTGGTGACCGAGGGTTGTCCGAGACGACTATGATAAACCTCGCTAAAAAAAAAAAGGAGACTGGTTTTTCTATGCCATTCTTACAACAACAACAACAATATTATAGGTCGGCAAGAGTCCTTTTTTTGAAGAAGAAGAAGAGGCGGCCCCCAAGGGGTCGGTGAAACTGTGTGTGTGTGTGGGTACACTGGCATTCGTTCTTTGAAGTCATTAAATCTTCTTTTGTTGTGGAAGCTTGT
Organism: Littorina saxatilis; assembly: GCF_037325665.1. NCBI lineage: Eukaryota > Metazoa > Mollusca > Gastropoda > Littorinimorpha > Littorinidae > Littorina > Littorina saxatilis. Next base: position 59,307,626 of record NC_090252.1, read on the forward strand.
CTGTCTACCGTGTGTGTGTGTGTTTTACCGTGCAATAACTTGTTTTTCGGGCTTCTTTTCCCTCTCTCTCTCCCTCTTGATTTTTTTTTTTTTTTTTACAGTCAGATTTGTTTGTATTAACCGGGTAATGTCCTTCGCTTTGTTGTTTGTTTGTTTTCTTTGAAATTGTTTTGTGTTGTCGTGGTGTCCTTCGCTTCGTTGTTTGTTTGTTTTCTTTGAAATTTTTTTTAAGTCAGATTGGGGACGGTAATACTCCGATTCGGACCCAAATTTTGAAAAACTTTGTTTTGATACAAGATTTTCTTCTCGACATAAAAAGTCACGCTGAAACCCCGTAATGTCTTAGTTAGAAAATGTGTCTTCATCGGCTCAAAATTTCATTGTAATCTATAGCGAGGGTTCTTCTGGGGTTTTCAACATGGCCAAATGTGATCTCAGGCAGTGTGGGGATAGTGAAAATATAAGAGGACCATAGAACAAAGAATTTCCCACTTGGGCTATAACATAGTCTTAAAAAAAGGTAATGTCTCGTCTTTGTGTGTGTGTGTATGTAAAAAAGAGAGATTCGTTGGAAACCAAACAGATTTAGACAACTATACCCCGCGTGATTCAATGGAAGTAACCCCTCTCTCTCTCTCTCTCTCTCGGGCTGTACATTTGGTCAAAGGGAGGCAACCACAGTTCTCATAACGGTGATGTCAACGGGCCTCTCTCTGCGCGTGTGTGTGTATGTGTAAAAAATAGATATTCGTTGGACACCAAACAGATTAAAAAAAAAAAAAAGAGTAGCTAAAAAAAAAAAACACACACAATTTTTCATATTATGTGTATAAGCAGCAACACAAACTAATTCTCCGCTAATTCTCTGCCCCGCGTGATCCAATGACAGTAACCTCTCTCTCTCTCTCAGGCTGTACATGTGGTCAAAGGGAGGCAACCACAGTTCTCATAACGGTGATATCAACAGTTCTCTCTCTGCGCGCGCGTGTGTGTGTGTTTATGCGAGAAAGGTTTTTACATCCGCCCAAATGGTTATATTGCACAAAGGACAACGTGAAAAGTTATTGCCGCACTCCACACAGTAATGAAAATGTCCACAGGGAAGAAAGGTTAAAGATCGGGGTGTTTTAAAACAACACTGACAAAGTTCTCCTCGCTTCAAACGTTTGTTTTCTGACAAGACCATTAAATACTTTGTAGCGGCGGCATCGGAAGAAATTAGTGGCTCGTTTGTCGTAGAGCTGACTTTATTTTCTGCAGTAGAAACATCATTATTTGTAGAAATTCGCTGCGATGACGACAGAGTCTCGCTGGCGCTGGTATTACTGTCTTCTTGGTTTGTTGCTTCGACGGCTAACATCAACTTTCGTATGTTAATGGTTTCGTTGTTTTGGAGGAAGTGTTTAGCTGCAGCGAGCACGTGTTCCCGAGAATAACCGAATTGTGAATGTAAAACTTCAAAATAGGGTTGTTGGGTTATGTGCAGGTCTAACTCATCCACCCGCGGCGATGATGAGAGCCGCGGCAAGACACCAGCATTCCCTTCCATTTTCAAAAAAAACAACCCACAAAGGAGGGTAGAAAATAAAGTGTGGGCTCGCCACCACGTGATGATCAGTAGTATTATAAGAGACCCAGCAGCAGAACTGAACAAAGTCCTCCCACCATACAAGCTATTTATGACACTTTCCGGAAAGGAAGAGAAAATGAAGCGCGCTGGTAATTATTGGCAGCAGCCGCAACGACTAAACAGTAATAACCTACGGCGGGTTGTTCAGTTTTTACAAAAGTGGTCTCCGGCAAAGTTCTTATCCCTCCAACAGCTTACTCTAAAACTGACAACATTAATCCATCTTTTTTACTACGACGAGCTTGTAGTATTGCAACCTCACTATGATCGAAGACTGTGCGTTGTGACCTACACAAAGGCGTACTTGAAACGAACAAAGTCTATTCGTCAGAAAGGAGAAACTCATCTACTAATAAGTTACAAAAAACCTCACCAAAGTGTTTCGCGAAATACTCTCAAACGTTGGACAAAACAAACTGTAACACTCGCAACAACGCAGCGTCGACCATCTCCAAAACTCAAACGATGATTGTAAGAGGAGCGGCCCCTCCAGTTTTTTTGTTGTATTGTTTGTTGTCTACTCTTTTGGTTTATTCGGGTTGAGTCTGCTCTGCGTCCGTATAAAGGCTACAGTCAATGATCATTCATCACCACACACACACCATCGTCGACTGAGTAGGAAGGTTTAAAACTAAATCGTGCTGACATAATGAATTTACACACAAGTCTCCAAGCGATGCTACAATGGCCTTTACCGCTCATGTTGAATCCACCTACGACGTATCACGCAGCAGTTTGTCCTTCGAGCTTGGATCCGATCATGGAATGTCCGATTGTATCGCGCATGTTAAAAAATAAAAGCGCCGGCGTACAGAAATGTATAATTTGCATAAAAGAATGGATGGTCCCTTCACGCCAAACGCTAGTTCTTTCGAGCGAGGGAGTTTCTTTCGATACACTGTCCTGCTACAGGCCACTGTGCTTGCTGACGAACGAATGTACAGACACTGCATCAGAGGTGATCCTCCCTCTGTTACGAACTCAAATTTTGAAAAATAGCGCGACATCCAACCACGTCATGGCAGCGGCGTCGGATGCCGGTGTGCATTTTAACGTGTTCTTCTTCGGCCTGGGGTCGAACGAAAGTTTACTGGTGCGATGGAAGGAGACTTTGTCTGCTGCCTTGGACAGCAGTAATAATAATAGCAACAAAATCATCGTAAGTGTTCGATTGTACAACTTTGTGGACGCGGCGGCCGGCGGCGGTCAGGAGCAGCATGAAGAGGTACACCCTAGACTGTTCGTATCCGAACTACCATTCGGGGCGTTAGTCGAAAACTGTTCATGCCCCACCGAGCGAAAAAAAATCAAGAACATGATGATACGATATCACGACGTTCTCTGCGAAAACAACAGGATGAACCCTGAAGAAGAGCAGCATTCACCTTACGTTTGTGCGGTGACAAAGATCAAAGGGAAGGTCGTTCCATTCAAGGAGTCTGTATGGAAGAATAACGAAAACTATTATCTTACTTTCAAAGGAGTAACCGACAGAGATGTTTTGAGGGCTTTACGGGGATCGTCGACATTGCCCTACACTGTGAAACCATGTAGAATGGTGCCGGATGAGAAGAAAACTGATACGGTGGCGGCATTGGCGATGAAATCCCGACTAAACGAGTTGGAACGAAATACAACTTGTAAAGTGTGCCTCAAGAATCAAGCCCGCGTATTGCTGCTTCCGTGCCAACATCTTGGCTTGTGCATTACGTGCTTCGAAACGCTCCGCGGCGGCCAGAATACCTGGACGTGCCCTTTCTGCAGGCATACAGTAACGAATCACGTGTCACCGGTATTCCGAGTCTAGAAGAGCAATCAAGACAGCACTGATACGGCTAGGGTAGTCAAGTATGTTGCGATACGTAAAAGCTCGCCATCAAAAAAAGATGTATAACTACTACGTGGGATGTCAACGGGGGATTAGCGGGAATTTTGCGTGTATGTTCCAATGTACGCAAGTATTCGGAATATCCTACTCTGCAGTTGATAGGTCTATAGATTTGCCGAATGATGATGATGATCGGGACGAACTCAGACGTCGCAAGTTCGATCACACCATTCGTCATTTTTTAACATCTAATCAAGACGGCGAAACAGAGTATTGTTCGGATTGTCACGGAAAAAAGTTGGTAAAGGAAAGCCAGGAAGAAGATTTTCAAATCGGTGACCGCATCCACCATTTTTTAGTAATGAGTGACTACACTCGCCGTTTAAGTAACGCGTGGAATATATATAAGCATTGTTCGCGACTTACAGCGCATCTAGAATGGGAGTGGTGTCTTGACGGCGAATATCCAACACCTCAGTATTTTATTGAAATTGGTTTGACCGGCGCTGCATTCATTCTATGCAATATTCGACCTCTAGTAGCGAACGAGGATGATAATGATGAAATTAATAAAACAGCAAAACAACTAAGCGAAATAGATATCTGCAGTTTCTTCTATGAAAACTGTAGTCGTCTTTCCCGCCACGAAGCTACACGGTGTATTCGCTCGCCCATACCACCCGAGTTTCTCACCAGCGACCATTTTGACTGGTGATAGCGGGCTGACAACATCATACCAGACTCGTGGGAGACTGACTGAGTAGTACAATGACTGACTCTGGGGAAAACGAGGCAGTTGTAGTTGGTTCCGCTTCCTCCGTTTTCCGTCCAATCAAGCCGAAGCGGCTAACCTATTCGGATTTGGGCATTATTATTGCCAAGGCGAAACGTGCTGACATGGCCGGAATGACACAGAGGGTGGCCAGTTTTGAGAGGAAGTGGAATAAGGACTATACACAGACCCCTCAAATGATCGCGGACGCTGGACTATACTACGCGGGATATGCGGATTGCACTCGCTGCTTTTTTTGTGGTGGGGGTTTGAAAAACTGGGAAGCGCCGGACGACCCGTGGATAGAGCACGCCCGCCATTTCCCCAAGTGTACGTACATCCGTGTGCGTAAAGGACATAGGTTTGTTGAATTGGTTCAGATGAAGAATAAAGCCGGGGAACAATTGTCTTTGGAAGATATTGAAACGGCTATGCGCGCATTAGATATAGATGATTCGAGGGAAATTAATACAACCAACACCAACACCACCACCTCTACTACTACTACTACTACTACATCAGATGAGACGCCGCTAAATATTGATCAGTTAGAAGTAGAAAACGAAGAACTTAAGACGCGACTGATCTGTAAGATCTGCATGGATAAACACAGCTGTGTGGTGTTTTTACCTTGTGGTCACCTTGCAGTCTGTTTTGAGTGTGCTGTTGTCCTTACACATTGCCCAATCTGCAGGGGTCGGATCAGAGGATCCGTTATTGCCCAGATCGTGAACTAGCCGTGTTGCTAACCTTCTGCACCGCTCCTGCCCGGAAAGTCGTTTCTGAATAAGCACACCTCTTAGTATCATTACCCTGCTGCTGCTGGTGTAAATATGATGCGGCGGTACATGAACGCTCGCTATCGGAAAAACATTTACAAATGCCAACATCCTGGCCAGGAAGTCAAAGGCAACTTTTTGAGTATGTTCCAATGTTCCCAGATAGAAGGAACTTCGTACTCAGCACACGATATGTACATGGACGACTGGGCTTACGATAAAGAACTTCGAAATCATCTCTCCATTCACACTATCCGTCATTATTTGACATCTAACGATCCGCAAGATGAACATTATTGTTCGGTTTGTCATGAGAAAAAAGACGTGGTGGAACATTTCAAAATCGCCAATAAAGCTCGTAATTTTCTAATGATGACAGAGTATGCTAACCGCCTCCAGGATATTCCATACCAGTATAACCATTGTTCGAGGCTGGCTGGTGATCTTTGGTGGAAATGGATTATAGAAGACTTTCCAACGGCTCGATTTGATTTAGAAATTGGTTTGACCGGCGCTTCATCGATTGTTTGTAGAATTCAACCTCGCGTTATGGAAGATGAGGAAATGCAAGAAATTGCGAAAGAGCTTGGCCAAAATAGGAATCTGCGTCCATACACCTGCATTTCTCCCTCATACGTTGATATTTACTTGACTGAGTATGACGACTTTTATGACTGACTGCGGTTGTACACGGAAGGGTCCATGAAATTTCTCTAAGTTCTTCGAGATGCGGGGTGGTAAAATATTATGTTTGTATGCACAATTTCGTGGTTTTTCTTCGTTTTATTATTTTTGTTGTATATAATTGATACTAGTAAATAAATAAAATAAAAAAATCTGAACACCGTGTTATGTCTGTGTGTGACAAAGGGATAGAGAAAGAGAGGGTGCATGTGCGTGTGTGTGTGTGCGTGCGTGTGTGTGCGTCAGTGTGTATGTGTTCGAGCGAGAGAGAGAGAGACTAGAGAGGGTATGTGTGTGTGTTTCAAAATGCGATCAATGGGAAGCAATTCATCATAAATGGTTATGTAGAAATGTTAAGTAACTTCCCTTGATGTTTTGCGTATATGGGCCGCGCATGTGTGTGTGTGTGTGTGTGTGTGTGTGCGTGCGTGTGTGTGTGTGCGTCAGTGTGTATGTGTTCGAGCGAGAGAGAGAGGGAGGGTGTGGGTGTGTGTTAGTGAGTGTGTGGGTGTGTGTTAGTGAGTGTGTACCAAATGGTGATCTTGGATCATACATAACAAACACATCATGTGCTACGCATATGCACACGCACGCAAACACACACACACACACACACACGCACACATACACACACACGCACGCAAACACACACACACACACATACACACACACACACACACACGTAATGCACACGCATACAAACACACTTACACACAAATACAGACAAGTCTTGTTATTGGTTTTTTCTTTCTTTTATTTATTGACACGCCATTAAAATGCACAACAAATACACATCTATAGATAGCTCAGGTGGTAGAGCACTGGACTTGTGATCGAAAGGTCGCTGGTTCGAATCCGGGTTGGGACGGGACACGGGTCAACTTTATGTGCAGACCCCTGAGACGCGGGTATCCATCTCCCACCCCCAACCCCCCGTGTCACCACAATGGCACGTTAAAGATCTTGGTCATTCTACCATAAGTGCAGATGGCTGATACCACCTAAACACGCATACGTCAAAAAGCCGTCAGGTCATTTCCTCCACCGTGAGGGCAGCAGAAGAAGAATAAGAAGAAGAAGAAGAAGATGTCTCCGCACAAGGTCAGTTTAGGTGTCCGTCCGGAGATTTCCACCACAAGTTTTATTTACACAAATGTAGACACGAGGGGTACGTTTAGTGTTTCAATTTGTTTAATGTTAGTCTAAACAGACCCCAGAGAGAGACAGCACGATTCTGACCACGGCCGCTCTGTCACTCTCACACAGGCTGTCTAGTATAGCCCGGTTGGTAAACAGCAGCTTCCCGTCCAACACACCAGTGGCGTATGACTGCTCGCAGGTCTCTTTTATACCACGCATCGCGGCCTGATACTCTCCAGGCAGTACATAGAATAGGTTGTTCTTCCTGCGACTGTCATCCGCAGAAAAGACGCGCATCTTCTCCCTCAGCACGCTCCTGGTCCGTATCACGTTGCACCCTCCGAGCAGCACCAGAGCATACCCGTCAGCCTCCTTGTATTTGTTGTGCCGTATCCTCCTCGTACAGGCCCTGAAGCATCCCGCGACAGTAGCCGGTTGCGTGTTTCCGGCCGTTATCTCAGAGACGTGCAAAGACAAAAAGACTGGTTTTGCGTCCGCTCCCTCAGACACAGCCTCCTTCACCTGGTGCCCGTGCTTGTGGACATACGCGGCCAGTTCAGACTCGTCCGGCTCTGTCACCTTCAGCACGGCACACCCCACCCTCGGGTGGTTGTCTCCAGGGTGCATCTTGGTCTGGATGGGCCGGTTAATGACCAAGTGGTTGTCAAAAGTAGCCTTCAGACACTCCTTGTCACAAATAGCCAGCAGACGGGCTGCTTCTGTCTGCTTGTGGGCCAATTCTTCGTCTTCTAGCTTGATCTCGGTCTCGACGGCATTACTCTCAGCCTGCAGGCGCGACAGCTTCTCCTTTTTAGTCTCGATCCGTGACACTACCAGCTCCGTCTCGGTCTCAATCAGCTTTCGCTTGACGGCACCATGTCCGGCAGTCAGGTACCCCTTGAGAGACTCGTCGGCGGGTGCGGCGACCGTAGCCTCAAAGGTCTTCTTGCCGACTTGTTCTGCGTGGGCTGCGGCTCGTCCGTTCAGAAAGTACTCGAAGCACCTGGACATCAGATCACCCATAGATCGAGCGACTGGAGAGGTGCAGTTGCTCAGCGCCTTGCAAATGTTGCCTTTGCGAACAGCCACCAGGGCGTTGCCAGCCGGTTTGTAGGTCAGAGGATTGTAGATGAAGCTGTCGGGAATGTCCGGCAGGGTCTCGGCGTTGATCATCTGAGGGGCTGCGTCGTCGTACAGACGGATGTTTTCTGGGTCAATGGCGGACATGCGTTTCATCTGTCTTGCGGCGTGGGTCACGTCTACGATAAACCCGAGATCTTTCATCGCATCCACAGACAGCAACAAAAAAGCATTATCTGCCTTGTCGCTGGTGCGACCCGCAAAGGCATATAGCCACTCCACGATGGGTATGCAATCTTTTTCCTTCTCGGTCAGGTTCAACTCAGCCATGATTTTGTTCGAAATAGCCCGCCATACGAATTCTTCCTCATCACCCAAACCACCTCTAAAAGAAACGGCCGATTTTACCTCGACAGATTTTAAAACCCATCCAAAAGGGCCCTTTAGGTCGTCTTCATACACCTGGTACCGTTCTCCAACAAATATTCTGACGCCCCCTGGGACATCTGGCGTTAGAGATGCCTTGATTATCTTTGGGGATAGATCCATCACTTCCCGCACGGCCACGAGTGCCAGTTCGGGTGGTACGCACACGAAGGTTTTCCCTTTGCCTCCCGGCCGTATATCAACCCGTTTTCTGGGCCCGAACGTAGCCACTCCAGGAGATACCCCAGCAAAACGCGCCAGCTCCGTGTTTTTTGATTGTACACGATCCATAATAATTGCAGCAGTTCTATTTATGAAGAGGCTATATCGTGTAAGTGACAAAATGAAGGTCTTACCTTGGCTAATATAGGGGGCTCGATATCACGTGACTACAACAGACCCCGGGCTGATGCAACAGACCCTGCTCTGATACTACAGACTCCGGTCTGATACTCCTCTGCTGCTGATAGTACTCCCGCTTGCTACGGTCTGCCGCGACCCCACGGTTAATCGCTAGGGATGCAGCTCCCTGTCAGGTTTGTAAAGCTAATAGTATGGAATCTTTTTTCCTTCTCGGTCAGGTTTAACTCAACCGTGACTTTTTGCCCGAAGTAGCCACAGAGATTGCGGTTGGATAACTGGGTGTCGACTGGGATGTACGGCTCGTTTTATATACGGTTACACCATCTGCTTCTCTTGTGCGCGTCTGCTCATTGGAGGAGACGGTAATGTATGCACCACGACTGCTTCTGTGAACTTACTATTGAAGCGATCTTGAGAACTGCTATCGTCACTTGTGTCATCTTCAGAATCCTCATCAGGTACCATCTCGGCTAAAAGATTCAGCTTCATATCCCGTTTTTCATGTTTTGTTCTTTTTCCTTCTACGCATCTAAATGTCCACTTTTGCCATTTGTAACGCACTGTACTCTGCGTCTGCTTGTTTTAGTACTCGCAGTTTTTCAGAAATTTTACTTCCCTTTCTCCTCGCTGCCTTTTTTTATGGTATACTTGAATTCTTTACACGCCCGGTTGTGACTTTCCTCATATAGAGCAAAAAAATGACTTAGACAGCCCAACGTTTCCGCTTTTCATTTCCTGCCTCGCCTTGCGTAAATAATACTCCGAGAGCATGAACTGGGCGTTAACTGTAATTAACTCATTCATGCTTCCTCTTTTCCTCCGTTCTCGCTATCAATTCGTTTTCGTTTTTACGCGGAGGACATGACGTGTCATCATCATCAACAGCAACAGAATTATCGTGTCATCATCATCATCATCATCATCAACAGCAACAGAATTATTGACACGGTTTTTTTTTTCCCCAAGTATTTCAATCAGATCTACTTCAGTAAATATTTGAAAACTCTGAAGCTATACGAACAACTCATCCATGAAAATCTCACCATACTCTTCCGCTTCCCGATTGTTTGGATACAACAGAGGTTGAAAATCGATCAATCGTTCCACTCCACGATTGGTATGGAATCTTTTTCAACCATCTCGGCCAGGTTTAACTCAACCGTGACTTTTTGCCCGAAGTAGTAGCCACAGAAATTGTGTTGGATGATGAGGTAGGATTTTCTCGTCTGCCGAACGAATTCTTCCTCATCACCCAAACCACCTCTAACGGCCGCGAAGTTTATCTCACTAGTTGCAGACCTCGGGCTGATACTACATACTTTTGGACCAATCGTTGCACGGGATCTGCTGTAGTCCGTGATAGCGAGCCCTAGAGTCGCAGCAACAGAATTATTGACACGGTGTTTTTTTTCCCCAAGTATTTCAATCAGATCTACTTCGGTAAATATTTGAAAACTCTGAAGCTATACGAACAACTCATCCATGAAAATCTCACCATACTCTTCCGCTTCCGGATTGTTTGGATACAACAGAGGTTGAAAATCGATCAATCGTTCCACTCCACGATTGGTATGGAATCTTTTTCAACCATCTCGGCCAGGTTTAACTCAACCGTGACTTTTTGCCCGAAGTAGTAGCCACAGAAATTGTGTTGGATGATGAGGTAGGATTTTCTCGTCTGCCGAACGAATTCTTCCTCACCACCTAAACCACCTCTAAAAAGTAACGGCCGTGAAGTTTATCTCACTAGTTGCAGACCTCGGGCTGATACTACATACTTTTGGACCAATCGTTGCACGGGATCTGCTGTAGTCCGTGATAGCGAGCCCTAGAGTCGTTCGTGCCGTCCTACGCAATTAACTCATTCATGCTTCATCTTTTCCTCCGTTCTCGCTATCAATTCGTTTTCGTTTTTACGCGGAGGACATGACGTGTCATCATCATCAACAACAACAGAATTATCGTGTCATCATCATCATCATCATCATCATCAACAGCAACAGAATTATTGACACGGTTTTTTTTTTCCCCAAGTATTTCAATCAGATCTACTTCGGTAAATATTTGAAAACTCTGAAGCTATACGAACAACTCATCCATGAAAATCTCACCATACTCTTCCGCTTCCCGATTGTTTGGATACAACAGAGGTTGAAAATCGATCAATCGTTCCACTCCACGATTGGTATGGAATCTTTTTCAACCTTCTCGGTCAGGTTCAACTCAACCGTGACTTTGCCTGAAATAGCCATAGAGATTGCGTTGGATGATGAGGTAGGATTTTCTCGTCTGCCGAACGAATTCTTCCTCATCACCCAAACCACCTCTAACGGCCGCGAAGTTTATCTCACTAGTTGCAGACCTCGGGCTGATACTACATACTTTTGAACCAATCGTTGCACGGGATCTGCTGTAGTCCGTGATAGCGAGCCCTATAGTCGCAGCAACAGAATTATTGACACAGTTTTTCCCCCAAGTATTTCAATCAGATCTACTTCGGTAAATATTTGAAAACTCTGAAGCAATACGAACAACTCATCCATGAAAATCTCACCATACTCTTCCGCTTCCGGATTGTTTGGATACAACAGAGGTTGAAAATCGATCAATCGTTCCACTCCACGATTGGTATGGAATCTTTTTCAACCATCTCGGCCAGGTTTAACTCAACCGTGACTTTTTGCCCGAAGTAGTAGCCACAGAAATTGTGTTGGATGATGAGGTAGGATTTTCTCGTCTGCCGAACGAATTCTTCCTCACCACCTAAACCACCTCTAAAAAGTAACGGCCGTGAAGTTTATCTCACTAGTTGCAGACCTCGGGCTGATACTACATACTTTTGGACCAATCGTTGCACGGGATCTGCTGTAGTCCGTGATAGCGAGCCCTAGAGTCGTTCGTGCCGTCCTACGCAATTAACTCATTCATGCTTCATCTTTTCCTCCGTTCTCGCTATCAATTCGTTTTCGTTTTTACGCGGAGGACATGACGTGTCATCATCATCAACAACAACAGAATTATCGTGTCATCATCATCATCATCATCATCATCAACAGCAACAGAATTATTGACACGGTTTTTTTTTTCCCCAAGTATTTCAATCAGATCTACTTCGGTAAATATTTGAAAACTCTGAAGCTATACGAACAACTCATCCATGAAAATCTCACCATACTCTTCCGCTTCCCGATTGTTTGGATACAACAGAGGTTGAAAATCGATCAATCGTTCCACTCCACGATTGGTATGGAATCTTTTTCAACCTTCTCGGTCAGGTTTAACTCAACCGTGACTTTTTGCCCGAAGTAGTAGCCACAGAGATTGCGTTGGATGATGAGGTAGGATTTTCTTCTGCCAAACGAATTCTTCCTCACCACCTAAACCACCTCTAAAAAGTAACGGCCGTGAAGTTTATCTCACTAGTTGCAGACCTCGGGGGCTGATACTACATACTTTTTGGACCAATCGTTGCACGGGATCTGCTGTAGTCCGTGATAGCGAGCCCTATAGTCGCAGCAACAGAATTATTGACACGGTTTTTTCCCCCAAGTATTTCAATCAAATCTACTTCGGTAAATATCTGAAGCAATACGAACAACTCATCCATGAAAATCTCACCATACTCTTCCGCTTCCTGATTGTTTGGATCGTCTCTCTTATCTTGAATCGAACAAAAAAGTAGTGTTTGCAGCATCAGAACAATGTCTAAGAACGAGATTCAATTCTTCACAGACCTTATCCGTCGTTGTGTCACATTTTCAAAGGACACGCGTTTTGGAGCGTTTTCTTTGTCTGTCGAACTGCAATTGTTCGCCGAATTTTGGCGGAGAAGCGCTGTCCTTTTGTTCTCTTTCTTCCCCGAAAGTAGCGCTAGCGTTTCCAAAGGGGCCGTTCTGCACGCCCATCATAGGATGGAAACCATGTAGAAATGTTTAGTTATTACTTCCCTTAATCTTTGTTTGTGTATACGGGCCGCGTGTGTATACAGTGTGTATGTGTGTGAGTGTGTGTTTGTGAGTGCGTGTTTGTACGAAAGAAAAACGGAGAGAGAGAGAGAAAGAGGTTATTGTGCATAATTATACACACACGCTCATACATATATGCACGCGCGCACACACCTACACGCTCATACATGCGACAACACATCCAATATATTGTAAAATGACAAAAAGAGAAGAAACAATAAACGCTTTTCAACACATTTATTTTCAATACCAAAAACAACAACAACACACAACAAAAAAACCATTGTGAGGATTATATATACATGTATTATTATAACTTTTTGGGGTGAAGAAGAATTGTTGACTTTTTTTAAAGTATGGATTATACATTATATCGAGTGAACATCTAGAAGAAGAAGAAGAAGAAGAATCGTGGGTTTATTACAGTTTGATTTGAATTTCTTGCTTTTTTAGAGAGTCGTCAATCATTTTGGAAATCACTTCCTTTTCTCGAGGTTTAGACGCCTGTACCAGATTACAACCCCCGGCCTGACCATTAACTTGTTGCGATTCTCCTCCCCGCGTTACTCTTTCTTCTTCGTTTTCCTCCTCTTCTTCCATACGTACGGCGGTATTGTCACGTTTTTGTGCCGGTTGGGAGACTTTCGACAAGATGTCGTTCTTCAGCTCGCGAGAAAATTTTCCCAAAAGATCCACGAGTTCGACCTTTGTGATTCCCGAATCGATAGGTTGCTGCGCTGGTGATGGTGGTGGTGGTTGTTTATTACCGCGCATATCCACCGCCACAGCGTCATTTTTTTGGAGAATCATTTGTCGTATTTCATTCAAGGCTGTTCCCACCGAGTCGGTTTTCCGTGCCTTTTTTTTGTTAGAGGGCGAATAATCGTCGTCATCGTTGTTGTCAGGCTCAGAATCGACGGCGGGTCGCCAGTCATCTTCTTCATCTTCTTTGGATCTCTTCGTCGCGTATTTTCTACCTGTGACGGCGGAGGATTTATAACGATCTAACCCAGATCGCCGCTGCGTGGTAAATTGATCAATTTGAAACTGCAAGAGGTCTAATTGTTGTTTCTGCTGGTTTTGAGAAGTGAGTAGGTGTAAATATTTTTCCAACGGCACCGAGATGCACTCTGCTGATGATGCCTGATGATAGGATGAAACACCAACGCCGTTATTAGTGTTGTTGTTGTTGTTCATTTCTTGTCCGCGTCGCCCACTGGCTTGAATAAAATCAGAATTGAAACTTACGTTGTGGTAATCTGTCTGTAACTGCTTCTTTCTCAACCAAGAATCGTCTGCTTGCAAAGCGTACAGTAAATCAACCAGAATATCCTCAACCGGCGGCGGTGGTGAATTTTTTAAGAATTCTGCTGGTTTTACTGAACAAAACGAAATCTCGCGAACGATAGCTTCTGGTATGTGATTCTGACTCCTTGCCTTGTCTAATAAGGTTTTGAAGTTTTCCGAGTAAAACACGGACGTATTTCTCCTGGCTCCGAGCGTGACCAACGATACCTCCACAAGAAACTGATTAGTCCCCTTTTTGGAATTTTGGGTCGTTATGGAAAGTTGAGGATAGATAAGCTGCAACAAAGTCAAATAATGTATTCGCGTTAACACGCCGTCCTTTTGATACCGCAGTTCGTTGTACTTGACAGTTAATATCTTCAATGTATCCACCAAACTTTCACAACAAATAACCCCGAAAATGTAAAGGATTTTTTCCCGATGTAGTCGTATAAAGCGTGTATGTCCTACTGTGCGACTGGCTCGATGAGCGATTTTGACCGGAACGCTTTCCTTTATACCTTTCAAATCGCTCGGTGTGAGTCGATAATGTTCTTCACCCTCGATTTGAAGATCGGCACCAACACCTAGAAAGTAGATCGGGGGCGGGGGTGGGCCTTTTCCCATGTATTACTATGTTGTGAGAAATGTAATATGCCTTTCAATTATATTTACTGCGGGTGCAAACGCCGCTTTAAGTAAATTTGTTGTGGAGCTGAGTGTATCTAGCAACAGTTCGGTACCTGGCAAAGATTTGGTGGGATCAGATAGATCGTAAGCCGTTGCTTCGGTGTAATCGGGTAAAATGGATGTGTTTTTTCGATGGGTTGACCACGGAATCAACTGTTGGACCTCTTTGTCAATTGCCGTTATTCGAAACCCCGATAGGAGATCGTATCTCGAGTAAGATGAAAATGTCGTCACACTATGATCGGGCGAGAGCTGAGTGTGCTTGGCTCTTATCAAGCTGGAACCGTTAAAACCCCATAAAATGATTTCTCCACAAAATCTTTTATAAAACAACGAATCACAAATGGGTGATTTTACGTAACCGAATAAATGCAGCATCTTTTACAAATAAAATCGCACCCGATCATTCACGGTCATCTCCGCCGTCGACGCAACACCGCTTCCCTCACCACGGGTCGCGGAGGTACTACTGCTGTGGTGCTCTTTTGGTGCTAGGGGTTTTGTTGTTATCTGTGGGGCCTTTTTACTTTCTAAGGCCTTTCGTATGATCGCTTGCTGATTTTCCTGATCTTTCTTGTTCATTGTCGCAAGGTTCGCTCAGATAAAGGTTTTTAGAGGTGAACAAGATTTGCTTCAAGTACTGTTTTTGGTCGTTTCTAATACAACTCGAACAATTACATACCAAAGAAATTTGACATCCAGGGCATAACAGCTTTTGTACCTGATATTCTCTCGCCAACGCTAATCTTTGATTTCTACAGCCTCTGATTGTTTCCTCGTACTGATGCGATACAATGGCCGGGGTTTTATTCAAAAGTCTTTCCACGCACGTCTCTTCTTCTTCCTTTTTAACCCCGCAGCCACATTTTTGACAGGATTGTCTCAGAAAATATCTAGCATCCTCCCAGTGACATAATTCCGCAGGTTTTTTTTTTTCATGATCAACCATTTCGTAACAACACCGAGAAGAAAAACAAGGAGAAAAGATTGGTAGTTTTTCCGATCTCAACAATTTTTGAATACGGAACACGGAACTGGCTACGACATAAAAATTACAAACAAAAGAGCTCCCATTATCGAGCAATCGTATATCTACCAAAGGAAATGACTCGATACGATCTGAGCCGCATCTACTACACACGTAATTGGAACCATTCACACCAAATCCGGCCTTTCTCGACCTGGCAAAGTTACTGTTTTTATTTAAACATGATTTACAACGGACGAGCAGAGTTTTATCGATGAAACTATTTATTGAGCTGAGTGGAACGCATTTGGCTTTGCAAACGGGTACGTTCGGGATGAGGAACGTGTGGAAAAGTAATGTCATGCGTTTCGCCTGGTTTAAAACATCGAGCGTCGATAAACACGTAGTCCGCATATCTTGTAGCGCGAAGAGGCATTGTTCTATCAAGTCAGAATCGTTTTCTGGGCTGAGCGAGGGAATGAAGGGTTTGATCGATCGCGGTTCGTATCGAATGTTAAGCTTTCGTAGTGCCGTTCTGATTGAGTTCAGTTGTCGTGGAACAATGCAGATGTTGTCTGGGTCAAATGCTCGTTTGACTGACACTTCTTCCTGGGAGGAAGGCGTTCCCACCAAAGGTTGTTGTTGTTGTTGTTGTTTTTGAACGAGAGATTCTACAAATGTGTCAGCGGTTAAGGTACGATGATGAATGAAGGATAGAGCGAGGAATCTATGTGAAAAATCATATTTCTGGAACCAGCGGAGACAATTAGGGGTGCTACCATCGCTGGTTTTGGCTAACCAATACAATTCTAACTTTGTCGTATGTGGGGGAAAAAGAACCAATAACAAAATCCACACGGCAGGATCAGCGAAGCCGGTCGGATAGTTGATCAGCGGAGTATGAGCTAAGGCTTGTACGCCGTGTAATAAGATATCGAATCGTTCCGCCAACGAGACAGAGCCACGGTACTCGCTCGAAAAAGTGAAGAGAAGAAATTTCGCTAAATCCATCTCATCCGCGGACGAGTACGAGGGCGCGTTCCAAGAGATCGTAAAACCTCAAACACGAACCTACTGTTTTCATGAGCCTTCTGTTTGGTAGGAACAGTTTCGTTTCTACAATCCGTTTGTAAACCAACTCCAATTTTTCCACGCGCGTATTCTCCCGAATGCCGTATTTGTCGTGCAAAAACACGCTCAACCACGGTCTGACGGAGTTGACTGTCGAAATTAATTTTGTGATAAGAATGAAAAATTGTAACTCGAATGTTGAAAAAATGTAGCGACTGCAGAAATTGTCAACGCTGGCGAACATTAAGCGTTGAAGCGGATCCAAGTCCTGGCGAGTGGGGTAGGAAAAGCCGAATAACGTAGCGAACTTTTGCGCATTTTTGTCGCTCGGAGGGTCTAAAGTTATCCGTTGAAGAAACACACTTATAGTTTCCACATCCAAATATATATTTTCGGGTAAATCAATGACTCCTACGGACAACTGAGACTGATCTATGAGCCTCCGCAGAGTGCTGTTCAATATCCAATGGCAAGCTTTATTATGATACACGAGAGAAGAGAACTTTGGATTAGTTTGACTAGAAATATATTTCGGCTCGGCGAAAAAAACGTAGGTGCAATTTTCAGATGACGAGATTTGGGCGAATTTTGACTGCGAAAATCTCAAAAGGTTCACAAAATAATAAAACCAAAATTTGTCTTCGATCGTTAGTTTAGGATCGTTAACAAAGTCTTCGATAGTGCTTGGCGTGACAATCCCACGCGTTCTAGGCACGAAATAGAAAGGGTGGGGAAGAAAATACATGAATTTGCTACGCAACCTGAACATCTTATTTATCTCGTCCTTTAGTGTTGACAGATACGAAGCAATATCGCTCTGGGTGAAGGTAAACGCGGGCTCGTCATCTTCGTCTCTCGTTATAAATTGAAATCGAAGCATTTCTGATTGTGGATGTAGATCGTATCTCAATTTCATGTACGTGCTAATTAAATTATATACATTATTTTGAAAGAACAACACGGACACGACATTTCTGATGAAAACTTGAAGTGTGATGATGTGATTAGTTTGAGTGGATGACAGGTTTAACGATGAGTAATTATGAAACGCGAGGCTATGGTGAATGAACGCAAAATCGTGATATGCGTTAGACGGACGACCAATGACTTCGTTCGACTTGATTTCTTGTAGAAAATGTACTAAAGAGGAATACAGATTCTTTCGTGAGGTTTCTACGTCCATGAGACTATTATACCGGTCCAGGGCGGCGATCACTTTCTGTTGCGGAGAGTCTGAATAGAGATGATGAATCCCGTTCCATTCAATTTCTTCTGAGTCCTTCATACCGTTCCGTTCAATTTCTTCTTCTGGTTCTTTCATATCATCAATAAGCGTAGTTGGCTCGTTGGGTAAAACACACAAGTCGACCGAGGTTGAGAATACCCGCCGATCCCAACTTACAGCTAAGGCTATACCACCCACGAAGGTAATCAGAATAGCTACACTCAGACTTCGGTACTGCAATCGACGTTTTCTTATTTCATGGATTTTTTTAAAGACCAACTCCTCCTTTCGCCTGCGACCGTACGTATCATCATTTACTTCGTCAGGGTCTAAAATACCGTCTTGTTCTACTAAGGGAATATTGTCCAACGTGTTTTGATCCATGTTTTGTTTTTTTTTTAACTTGGTTTTTTTACGATTCATTCGCTGAAAACTGTTCAAACGAATCTTGAAATCTTAGGCATAGCTTTAAATCCTGCTTGAACAAATCGTTCAGTCGAAAGAATGAGGGCGGTCGAAAAATGTTTAATGTGCTAGTTTTAATAAAGTCATAATTATTAGCCTGATTCCCCGATGTGTCGACCGCCTGTCGTATACGGTAAATGACAGCATTCAAATACATTTCCAACCAGCGATGTATATCGCGTAAAGCGTGTGTTGCTCTACTATACATAAAGTGATAACAATACGAATTAAACAGTTGATACACCAACCCGTGTAACGACTTTGCGTTCCTAAACAGGGTTGATTGGTCATGAATGTTATGTAGCGCGTCCCTTACAACTTCCACAAAAATAATATCCGCGAGGGGTGCCCTTTCCTTTTTGAGGGGTTGTAATATCCACAAAGCTTCGCGAGAAAATGTGACTAGAGGAAACTGACTTTCACTCGAGGTATTTTCCATCAGGTTAAAAAAGTTTTTTGTACCAAACAGAATAGCCTGACATTCATCTACTCTGGAGGCCCGAAGCGCTACGGTATTCCGTACTAAGACGGGGTAAATCCGGCATTGGATTCGGTTTAAGAAATTGATAGTGATTAATGTCTTGACTATTGCCGGTAAATGTTGATCGCGAATAATAAGTGATATGAACTGCTTAAAATTGATGTTATTGTGCGTTAGGAGGTTGGCGCGGGTAGGAAAGATATATTTTTCTAAATGAATCGTGATTAACCGTATATCGTGTGTTAGTCCGGTTAGTAATGCTCTCAATTGTTCCACCGATACATGTGTCAAAATCTCCTCTGAGAGTGGTGGTTTGGGTTGAATATCGAACACACGCGCTCCGTTGTTCTGGGTAGGATAAAGCTTATGATATACATTAATCAATGGTTTACCGATAAATGTAACAAACAAATCCAAATTCACCACTTTTTTTAAAAAGTGCGTTTGAAGGAATATTTCTTGTATATACCGTTTATCCCTTTCCGCAAATTTCAACAAACTCTTTTCGTATTGTTCAGTGAGCAGAAAGAGTCCCTTGATCAAACGCATGGGTTTTAAATCCAACGCTTCATATTCTTTCAAAAGGTTTTTCAAGGCATCAGAAGTCAACGTTTTATTTGCGTGAGAGTTGAAAGTGTGAAGATATATAAGTGATCTCTCTTTTCTTGAAGTTGAGTTTGAGGTGTTACATGAAGAAGAAGGAGGAGGCGACGACGAAAAATTCTCGACAAAACCGATGAGGCTCACAACAAAAAGAGCGCTGGTGAGCGACAACGCAACTAAAAGTCCCTTGATAAGGAGTGAATGTTTTTCGGGTGATACCATTTTTATTTTTTGTTTGTTTGTGGAAGAGTTCATTGTGTAGCCACGGTGTATGTGCATCTGCGGTGGGCTACCTTTTTTACATACCCGTTTGATATATACCAGAAAAACATTAACAATAGTAGCGCTGTAATCATGCTACACAATATAACGAGCAACTCCGTGCGATATAAAAGCGATTTCCACAGTCTAATGGGGAGAGTCACCATAGTCTCGCCAGGCTGGTTTTTTTGTGTGCTTACGTTTTGTTTTAATATCCAAACAGTCATCATGGATGAAACGGTCGTCTCGGTGTTTTTTGTTTTTTTGCTTTTAGAGGAAGACGGCCGCGGGGCTGCAGAGTTTATTGTTTTACGGGCCCTTTTCCGACAGGGGGCGTCTGAGCTTATTATTCTCACAACTTTCACCAAAACAGTGGAATTGTCCTCGCGACCCTTTGAGGCAACACACAGGTACGTCCCAAATTCTCGACATTCCAAGTGTCGAATATTCAGAGTGGATTGTGTTCTACCTTCATTAAGTGTAGTGGTAATGTCGTATTTGGAAGTGTTACGATCAAGAAGAACGCCGCGATACTCCCACAAAACACGAACATTCGGCGGCGGATTGATCTTGGTGGAGCACACGAGCAGCACATTGTCACCTACCCTTGCCTTCTTTCTAACTGATAACACGAGCGGAAAGGCGACCATTTTTACTGTGTGGCGTCTGTACACATCCGGCAGAACTCCGTTCGACGCCATACATTCAAATATATGATTATCACACTCGTGTGAAATGTTGTAAATATTTAGCTGTGTGAGCGAAACATTAGGATTTATTGCGATTGATTGAGTAGTCACTCCCGGACAACCGGTATCATTTTGTCTACCGATAGTAAGCCAATGAACGGTAGGGACGGGGTTTCCGATAGCTGAACAGTTGAGTTGCAAATCTTCTCCAGAGTGTATTTCAATGGTAGCTGTCGCTTTAAAGACTATGGATAGTCGTGGAGGAACGAGAACGTTAAGCTGCACCGAGTGTCGTTGCAGTGACGATCCAGAAACTTGGCAGACGTACACCCCTCTATCGCTGTATCTTACTCTCGAAATGCGCAAACGGTAGTCTGACCTTAAAGTAATTCTACTACTAGTGTTGTTGTTGAAAATCAGAGTAACGTTGTTCGGATTTATCCACGCATATTCCAAAGCTTTCGCAGCATGAGTTTCTTTAGTTTGGCACGACAGTATAACATCATTACCTTCGATTGCTGTCACTATGGAGTTGTTAGTCTTCGGCTCGGCGAATACAACAATCACCCTCGCGGCAAGCACGATGCCAAGAATTAACACCCACCTATGCTTCATGATGATTATACTGGGTAGATGACTAATCGCACCAAACGAGACTGGTAAAGCTGGTGGTGAACAACTGAGCTTCGAATGGGATGTACGGCTCGTTTTATATACGGTTACACCATCTGCTTCACTTGTGCGTGTCTGCTCATTGGAGGAGACGGTAATGTATGCACCACGACTGCTTCTGTAAACTTAACATTGAAGCGATCTTGAGAACTGTTATCATCACTTGTGTCATCTTCAGAATCCTCATCAGGTACCATCTCGGCTAAAAGATTCAGCTTCATATCCCGTTTTTCCTGTTTTGTTCTTTTTCCTTCTGCGCATCTAAATTTCCACTTTTGCCATTTGTAGCGCATCCAGCCCACCAATCCACTGTACCCCGCGTCTGCTTGTTTTAGTACTCGCAGTTTTTCAGAAATTTTACTTCCTTTTCTCCTCGCTGCTATTTTCTTTATGGTATACTTGAATTCTTTACACGCCCGGTTGTGACTTTCCTCATATAGAGCAAAAAATGTCTTAGACAGCCCAACGTTTCCGCTTTTCATTTCCTGCCTCGCCTTGCGTAAATAATACTCCGAGAGCATGAACTGGGCGTTAACTGTAATTAACTCATTCATGCTTCCTCAGTTCTCGCTATCAATTCGTTGTCGTTTACGCGGAGGACATGACGTGTCATCATCATCATCAACAACAGCAGCAGAATTATTGACACGTTTTTCAAGTATTTCAATCAGATCTACGTCGGTAAATATTTGAAAACTCTGAAGCAATACGAACAACTCATCCATGAAAATCTCACCATACTCTTCCGCTTCCTGATTGTTCGGATACAACAGAGGTTGAAAATCGATCAATCGTTCCAAACACTTTACGCCCTCTTCGAGGCTATTGACTTCAGCCAAACTGGTTTTGAGCTTTGTAAATAGGGTCTGATTAGATCCCCCTCCTCCTCCTTCTCGAGATCCGCAGACACCTCGATCAGAATGTGAATTCGGGGCGGATTTTGGACCGCTCGAAATGAAGTTGCCCGCAGTGTGTAAAACTAATATACTAACGAAGCTTTTTATCATGTCAATGATCTTTTCTCTCGGCGCGGTGAGGTTTGATGATGAACTGTATAGCACGGCGGGAGGAAACCCTGCTTTAAACTGTGACGTGCTAAAACGAGAATCTACCACTTTAGACGTCTGATACGTGTAAGCTTCCTCCTCAATCATGCATAATGCTGGAAGGCTGAGATCAGTATTCGGTGCGGATGGAGCGCGCTTGAAGGCAATCTGTTTGTTTCGAAGGCCTTTGGTCGAGTCCACCGCGATTACGTTAAGGGGTCGGATGTCATCGGGCGTGATACAACAATTGGAATCTCTCAACATTCGCCACGACGCACAATGGTACACTACATCAATCACATCTTCGAAACTTTTAATGAAGGATAGATTACGAAGGCGATTTTCATTTTCCAATAAAAGGCAAATCAAAAACGCAACTAGGAATTTGTGTTCGTTATTTGTTTCGGTCGTGAAAAGCTGTTTGATATTTTCTTTCGAAAAAGAGCCGAAGATTTTTTTAAAGAAATGAAAACAGTAGCTGGCGGAACTCGAACACAATGCTATCAATTTGTCAAAATCAGATTCTGGTATATCGGTGTAATAATCAAACTGAGGCGCGAGTACGCATTCAATTACTTCTTTGTTCACGTTATTGTTGAGCAAAATGCTGCGAATGCTGCTAGTCGTCTGTTCTGAGCGTCTGCTGCTACTACTACTAGTGTGAGGGACGTACGGGCTCTTTTTGTTCGCTCTCTTCATTGCGGCGTCTATGTAATTGATGGCTGGTGCTTTTATCGTGTAATTTTTGTACGTATAACTTGCCTCTTCAAAAAGCGAAACCTTGACGCAGCATTTTTGTTTTTTCTCGAGATCAAACCAAGGCGCCTCTTGGCATTCTCGCGAAACGTCCACCTGTTTCAAACTCCAAGGAGAGTTTTTGTCAAAATAGTTTTGACTGAACAGAGTTGATAGGCAGGGAATATTAGAAGCCAACTGACTCACACGCACGGAAGAAGAAAATGAGTAGGTCAGCAAGGACGTGGAAAGGACACACTTTAATCTGTACATTGTAGAATGAAAGAAGGCGGCGCCAATAAGCGGTCCGTAGGTATGCGTTCCATACGGTTCCGAGTTGCATTGAATAACGTACAAAACCTTAGAGCCGTCAGCTCCGGAGCGGAGAGGGTCGTCTCTCTTATCTTGAATCGAACAAAAAGTAGTGTTTGCAGCATCGGAACAATGTCTAAGAACGAGATTCAATTCTTCACAGACCTTATCCGTTGTAGTGTCACATTTTCTTTTTTCGCTTAATGCCTGATTTAGCAAAGGACACGCGTTTGCGAGCGTTTTCTTTAAGTGTCTGTTGAACAGCAATTGTTCGCTGGATTTGGGCGGAGAAGCGCTGTCCTTTTGTTCTCTGTCTTCCCCGAAGGTAGCGCTAGCGTTTCCAAAGGGGCCGTTCTGCACGCCCATCATCGGATGGAAACCATTGACCGTAGTCACCGATTTCATTTTGTAACGAAATGACGGATCGGAGGGGGGAATATCTCTGTAATAATTCGCGACTGTTTCGAAAGAATCCGAGCACAACATTTTTCGTGCGCCGGGTTGTAAATACCGACGACAGTCTTGATAGGTTTTCTGCGCTAGATGAGGGTTCAACCCGCAACCGAACACCGCCCATGTCCGCAATGGCGTTGTACTATCAGCTTTCGTTTCCTCACCACCAACCCTTGACTTGAAGTAAAGTCGATTATAATTGGCCGTTTTTTGTCGGGCGGTCGAGGCTTTCTCCTCCTCGTTTGGGTTGGCAGAATTTTGCTGCGTGGGTGATTGATCGTTTGTAAAAGCAGGGACGCTTCGAATGTGGCTAGCCGTGTTATTGGCGAGAAATCCCTCTAGGAATCCTATCGCTTTACTGGCTAAAGCTTGGCATCTCTCTTCTTCGGTTTCGTTTCGCTTTAAGGCTGGTAAACGATGGAACATCGTCTCGCTCTCATATTGTATGACATTGCGCAGTTCCATCGCGTTTTGTATACTAGCGGTAGAAACAATAGCGGGATACACGATATGGCTGGTGTCTTTCAACATCTGGTGGCTGTGACATTTTTTATTGAACTCGTGTTGCGTCTTTCTATAAATACTTTGGGAATCGCACTGTTGAAAATCTTCCATAATTGACATTGTAAGCAATTCATTTTCCTTCGTCATCTGCAAACCAGAACCCGACAGAAGTGACAACACTTCGGTAGTGCGGACATTTTCGGTGACTACCGAGTGATTAAAAAAGTACAAACCCGTTTTGGAGAAGTCCCGTTTTTCGGATAACAAGTTTTCTGAGAGATCACACTCTACGGGAATCAGACTGTCTAGAGCAAACAAGTTGACGCTTTTTGCTTCGAGCTGACACACGCCCGCTTCTTCTTTGTTGTTATTTTTATCGTAGGTCGAGTTTATTGTCGGTTCATCCGACGTGCAACCACCACCAGCCACGACCAGTCGACCTTTCATTAGATCTATCAGAAAGGGATTCAGCACACACACATACAACACCGCTCGTTTCTGCTCTTCTTCGCCAAGTTGGAACACGTCACTAAGCAGATAGTTTGTGAGTTCAAGATCAGACGCATTTTTTTCAGATGGTATTTGTAAGAGCGATTCGCACTGAAACTCCTCGGCAGCTTTCCGACAAAGTCCGGCTCCCGTCTCACCACCGTTGCAATCGTCAACAAGAAGATGTTCTTCACCATGAAAAACTATACAAAATTTTGCAAAATTTCCAAAGTAAGCCTTAAAAACGGGAGTTTGGTCATTTTCGATGACGGTGCTTCGGATGTAGTAGGAGTTTGGGCCGTCGTTGAGGCCCAACGTGAGACCAAGGTGAGACTGTAAAAGGGCGCCAGGAACGGTTGAATCGCGACACCCGTACATATATTTCATGCATGGTAAATGTAGAAAGTTTTTATCAACGCAGAACACTTTTCCGTGAGGTAAACCTTTCAACGCTCCCCCCCCTCCCTTGCTATTATTCCCTGTAAACTTATTTTGGTCAGAGGAGGAAGTCATCATGATGTTCACAGCGCCACCGTCCAGCCCGGTTTGACTACTGATGGTAGAAGACCTCCCCCTTTATACTGAGAGGAATGCTATGGCATCAGCGGGTGTCACGTCTACGTTAGTTTGTGACAGTACTATTTCGTAATCGCTTTCTTTCAAATTGATAGTAACCATCAGCTGCAGACAATTTTCGAGTATGACCGACACGCACGTACCGCACACGTGTAATGAAATGCTGTTCAGTCTAATTTTTATCACGGTGGAATATTTTTCTTTGCTATATGTCCCCTCTAGGTCAACGTGCTTAATTATGTCTTTGGTTTTGGATTCTTTTTTTAAACAGGACTGCAACGTCAAATAGGCAAAGATAATGTCCGGCTGATGATAAGCCAACTGTTCGAAGGAAGCGGTGATTTTTTTGCTCGTTTCTGGTCCCTCGTTGGATTCGGTGACATTACAAAGATAGTTTTTAAGCGCCTTTAACAAATCGGGACATTTTTCCGCATACACAGACAAACATCTCGGGAGTAACAGAGTTTTCAAAAATTGAGAATAATTGGACGAATCTTCGCAGCACTTTTTACACTCGTAGTCAATTTTTGGACCTTTGGGGTTCATCCACAAGCAAGATTTGCTGTCACAGCCCTCTTCCCCCCCGCCTCGATGTTGCATAGATAGTCGTAGGTCGACGGGATAAATAAGTTTCTTTACAATTTGCAGGTAATGACTTTCTCTCGGAAAACCGCAGAGGTAGTCTAAAAACACGTCAGCTTTCCCATCCGCTATATCATCGAGGAGTTGTGTCGAAGGGTATTTTAATCGCTTTGCATTACTACTATTTTCGTCATCAATATATTTCCTTTTGAGCGACATGTTTCCACATATACACACACAAAAAGGGGGGATGGAAAGGATCTACACAATACATCAGGACTAAAACACACACACACACACACACACACACACAAAAAACGGGAAATCAAATAGGGTCGATGGAGACTTCCTCAATAGCTCGAATTCTCGCAACGTTTTCCGTCGTGACACGCGGGTGTACACTTTTTATTTTCTTTCTGGCAGCGACATTTACCCGCATTAGCTAAACAACCCAGTCGACAGAGACACCCCTTTTTCTTCGAACTTGAAGGGGCAGTATTTGGACATGTTCTTCGCGGATGACATTTCACGTGGCACACCTTTTTCTTTTTGAAACAGATACAAGATTCTTTAAGAGACATGCAGGAACCGGCGCACTGACAAAAGGTCGCGGCTGGGACTTCATCACCAAGGTCGCTACGATTTTTACACGGCTTTCCTCCGTGACAACGCGGGGTGCACTCTCGACGCAGTCTGTGACAAGTGCATTTATAAGCAGTGCAGTTTTGCTTGCATGTACAATACGACATAGAAACGGACGTTTTACCGCTAGTACGAAAGGCTGTTCGAAGCGGTATATTTTTACTCTTACAGTCTGAAACTTTAACGAAGCTATTGCTGTCACACTTTATAAGCTGATTTCGCTCGAACAAACCCTCTATACGCCCTTCCTCAACAGCGATTTTATATTTCTGCGTATTGTCAGTGTCATCATCTCTAATAATAGTATCGACAATAACCGCGATCAAGTGTCGCCTCCCGGTATGCATTTGATCCACAGCAGGAATAGCTACGAGGACATTATCGCCCGTTCGAAGCGGTTCTTGGGGCTTAGTTTGTCTCTTCATTTTTCGAGCCTGCCTGCGGAGATTTTCTTTGGCAAACCTTCTGTTACTTTTTTGCTCCTCCAGACGTTTACATAAGGAGCATATACCATCCGCAAATGCGCATTTGTCGTGATGTACGAAGCAGTCGCACTTTTGGCATTTTTCTGAGCACGGTTCCAAGCACGTGCAGCACTGTCCTTCCCCCCCTTCCTCCTCCTCCTCCCCCTCGTCGCTGTTGGCGGGAGGGGGCATCTTTGTTGTCCTGTGTATGAATGCGAGCCTTCTCGATAGATCATCTTTAAGTGACCCGTCTTCATTCGTTATACGCACTGAGGGTCTTATCATGGGTTTGCCAAACATTGCCTCATAAGGGCTCATACCGATGCCGGTATGTATTGCGGAATTTTTGGCCATTGTAATCATATCTAAGAGTTGAGGCCAGTCGTCCTCGTTACATTCTCTCATATAATTACGTAAAACGGTCTTTACTTGCTTGTTCGCACCTTCGACCGAGCCTTGCGACTGAGGATGGCGGGGACGGCCCCTTCGCTGTTCAATATTGGGATATATAGACAGTAACTCGTTTACTGCTTTGTTGACGAACTCTCGACCGTTATCCGTATGTAAGATTGCTGGTGCGCCGAAGGTACAAAAGATGCCAGACAAATGATGAACAATTTCGGATTCGTTTTTTGATTTTAAAGCTCTAAGTTGGCAGAATTTGGTCATGTGATCTTGATACGTCATTATCCATTTGTAATTTTGCGGGTTTGGCCATTCTTTCATATCTATCAAATCAACTTGAACTCTGTTGTTCATATCCTTTTCGATAATTGGATTGACTACGAGTTTTGTCTGCGTTTTGGGTTTGGTCTCCTGACAATTTCTGCATAGAGACAGATAAAGGTTAACGGCATCTCTGGTGATATTGGCATGTTTTTTTTTTAGTTCAGGAAAAAGACGGTCTCTACCGGGATGACCTAAGATGATGTGCGTTTCGTGGATCTTAGTAAAGATTTCATCCGTTGAAAGAAAGTATTGAAATACGTTACTTTTTCCTTCCAGTTTTGTAATAAGGTGATACTTGCCCGAGGCATCGGGGAACACATCGTATTTGTCCATCCATTTGTAGTGCTTCGGCTCTTTTTTGATTCTACCGGCTTTGATATCCAGAAGCGCTTGGATTTTTTCATTTTTTTCTCTTGCTGACATGGATATTCGGTTGCTCCTCTTGGATTCGTCCATTTTTTTAAATAATTTGTTGAATCGCCGGGACATGCCCTTGATGTCATCTTCGTCACCACTATTTTGATTATTCGTCTCATCTTCGAAATACGCATCTGTGTCAGAGGAGTCTTCCCTTTCTTCTTCTTCTTCTCTTTCTTCTCTTTCTTCTTCTTCTTCTTCTTCTTCTTCTTCTTCTTCTTCTCTTTCTTCTTCTTCTCTTTCTTCCTCTTCTTCCTCTTCTTCCTCTTCTTCTTCTTCTTCTTCTTCTTCTTGCTTAACAACAAACAACGGTAAATCGATATCGTTTTCATCATCATCATCATCATCATCTGTTATAATTACGACGTCCGAATCATCATCATCTATTGGTTGAAAAGCCTGATCAACGTCATGATCTCGAGTTTTTTTACCGTCTGATAAGTTGTCGTCATCTGCAGTGTCCATGAATCTAACATCACCACCGTGGGTCCTTTTACCCTGTCCCGCCATAATAACTCTTTCTTATAATATCGTGTGTTTACTGCACCTCCTCAATAGTCATATCGGGAAAAACATCAGATTTATACGAAGATCGAAAATGATCAACGGTCCACTTTGGTACTGTGTCTTCTCGAGTCCCGCGTGATTCGATCTGTTTGGTATTATTAGACTGATGATCAAAGTCAAATACTATTAGACGAGACTTCATATTATCGTTTCTGTCGACAACATTACCCTTAAAGTCTGCGCCAGTTCTGTGATAGGGTATAACGTAAACTTCGCTACTTTCGTGGTTGTCAAATTTAACCCCTATACGTAGTAGAGCTGAATCGTTACTCGGAATAGAAATAGTACAGGCATCAGTGAAAAGTAATGTCGAGGACGCCGACCGGCGAACGAGTTTATAACAGAACAAGAAAGATAGAGGAGTTTTCACAATTTTCCAAACAGATCTGTCAACAATTTTGCTGAGTGGTAAATATTTACAAGAAATGACAAAAACTACGATGTGTGGCAGAGTAGTAAGAACGCCGTTCAAAAAATGCAATCGCTCCTTCCAAACAGTTTTTAA
This sequence comes from Littorina saxatilis, assembly GCF_037325665.1. Lineage (NCBI taxonomy): Eukaryota > Metazoa > Mollusca > Gastropoda > Littorinimorpha > Littorinidae > Littorina > Littorina saxatilis. The sequence continues at coordinate 59,336,725 of NC_090252.1, forward strand.
CACGTCGCGGTGGAACGAGATAACGGCCCATTTTTTTTTATTAAGCGAGGTCTGAGACATTTTTGTTTTGATATGCACATTTTCTTTTTTCTTTTGAGCCTGTTATACGCTCGGATTTCATCTAATGACAAACGCTTCGTAAATGTACACACGTTAATATATCTAGGATCGTAAGTGAAGAAACGCTTAAATGCGTACAGACGAAAAAAAGATTCCTCCAAATTTACGTGTTTAAAACTAGAAAAGATAAAAGATACCTTACAGTCATATTCCTTTTCATCAAGACACTCGGGCCGGATACCGTTCGTACGGCGAGGCCACAGCTGGAAATATTTTTGTAGGTTCGTGATAGCCGGTGTCATCAGTGTAAAGAGAGCCGCCTGTGTTGTAAAAATTGTAGGAATCCAATAATAGAAACGCTGATTGGTCATTGGAATTGTATGTTTTTGCTTTATAGACACTAGCGGTACCCCGACGTTCCCTAAACACACATTTTCTGATGTGTGCTCTCGTTGCGAAATAAAAATATCCAGGGCGATTTCTTCCACAATCTGAACGATACAATCTTCAACTTCCGATTTTGACAAGAGGCCACGGAATAACTCAGGTTCAGAACCAGGGAACGGGAACAGCCCCGGGAGGCGGTTCTGTGTTGAAACGGTTCTGATCAGATGGGTATGTTTCAGCACTTTTCTGAAGATTAAATTGCACAAGCTTCGATCTAGAGTGGCCATACAGTCTCTTAATCTGAGTAGGGGCTCGTCTTCGGGAACATATAAAATCAGTTTGTCACCGGGAGGTTTTTCTTCCATCGCGTTATATTCCGCAATTATAACTTTCAAATCTTCCAACTTTTTCAATCTGCTTTTAATGTTATTTAACTGATCTGTTGGTTTTACACCTTCGAATCGTTCACGTATTGAAGACAACATCAATATTTTTTTATGCGCGTGGATTAAACTTAATAAATGAGTCGGAAAAAATGGTTTCTGTGTAATTATGTCGACCCAATCTCGGTGTGTCTGTAAAAGAACCATCCATATACTTTCCTGTCTTCTCCTAAAAGTCTCCATAATCCTTTGTCCCGTTCCCGGAATGCATTGTTTTGCACATAGGGCACTACGGACGCCTCCATACTCATAAACCACGGATACCATGTTTGCGGAGAGACGCTTTATATTTAACTGAACGTGATTACCCCCGTGCGAGGCGGCTTTATAGCTGATTCTAATACTTGTCTTTTCAGTGCGGTTGCTTTTTTTTTCTCTCTCTCTCTAGGTTCTGGTTAAATGCTCCGTTACGCTTACCAGAAGATTGCTATGGCAATCATTCAATTTATCCAAAATTAGGAGGGTTGGGGGTAAACGATTTAAACCGTACATAGTCAGCCACTGCTTTACGGGATTGTCTTTTCCGATTAAAATGATTACGAACGGAGAGTCGACTTTTGATTCTACCAAGGATAAAACAAATTGAGTCCAAAGAGGTACTTCGTCAACGCAGACACAAGTGAATCCTGCACGGATGATGGTCCTTTCCACTACACCCGCAAAAGATTGCTTCAGATTTGTTTCGTATCTGTCCTCTCTTCGTTGATTTTCAGATTGTCGACCGGAATAGAAAGTACTGGTCGGTTTGGGTATACCCTGTCTCAAGACGAGCGTGTTGATCGACCTTGGGGAGGTATCAAACGTAAATTGTAATAGCTCGCTGGACTTAGAGTAATTAGATAACTGAACGCCTAACTCGTTGCAAAAGTACAAACCGGTACAAAACGGTTGCCATAGACCTTCCACGTAGCTAGCCAGTCTTTTATCATTCGCGTTGTTGGAAACGATGGATTCGAATGACTTATCAGACATTGTGTTGTGGTATAAAATTTTAGAAATACAGCTTCAGTTTTGTTTGATTCAAAAACTAGATCCCGACTATGTTAGTATGGATATTATCTCGAGACTACAATTACACGTTAGGAGGTATCGTCCGATACTCAAAAAGTTAGTCGATACTCAGTTCGCAAATATCACCAGATTTATGGCTTGTCATATTCTGAGGGAGATCATTGATCAAATGAAAAAAATCATTCCAGTCTACTCGCAATATTTTCGTAGTGACAGGACAGAAGCTGATAAATGTAATCTGTTTCAATCTGTAAGTAATCTATCGCACTCCGGCGATTTACACGAACGAATAGACGGCGGGGACGATGGTTTTAACATGTGCATTTGGACACTGAACGACTGTCTGGATAACCTGTTAAAATTGTCGAATTTGATGACCGTTATGTCAGTGGCGGCTATTCGTGTGAGGGTGGAAGCAATACTACGATTCTGTTCTAAGGTGTGTGGGCGCTTTTTTGTTTTACCTCCTTATATATACACCTTCAACCACGATTGCGGGATATGTAAGAGCCGTAAGGCGGATAACATTGTCGTTTCCAAATCCGTAAGATCGGATCTTCCTTGCTCGCACGTTGTGACTGTCATAAACTCAAGAACGCAAAAAAAGAAAAGGCCCAAACCTCACAACTCCAGTACTACTTTTCCGCTATCATTGTTGGCAAACATTGAGTTTCCTGATGAATCAAAGGAAGAGGAAGATCGCGACTTTTGGGCTTTGTTCGGTCGAGAACAACAAAACATAGGAGAGGTACATCAGACATACACGGAGGCGATGGACACGGAAATATCTTGCGCTGAACAGTTTAGGGAGAGAATACAACATGAACATCACGTGCCATTTTTCTTGGATCGATTTCAAAACGAAAGAGGCTTTGCAAACGAATATCTTTTTAACGGTTTGTACGGACTGAACATGAACGATTACGTACACATTCTCTGTCAGTTTACGAAAGTAATCGTTTGCGAGCGAACGATGGAAGAATTCAACACGCAATACGTTGGTGCGGGGGATGACGAAATGAAGTTAACGGAGGACGTGGAAACGCAGCGGCGGTTATTTTATTTTCGAAAGTGTACTCGCAGTCTAAAACGAATCGATGACACCGTTCAAAAATTGTCGGCAGAGCTTTTGCGTGCGCTCGCTCCCGTGACGTGTAGTTACGTCGTTTGGGAACACTTGTTCTTGCTGCACATTGCACTCAGGAGTCGACGCTTTACTATGGACACCAATAAATGGCCCGACAATGACGACATTGAACCTCCTACAGAATTCGAGTTAATTCAGCAGTATAATATACTAGCTGATCGTACTTTGGATGATAAGGCTTTATCCATAATTGAAGATGAAGCATTCGGTGTTCTGTTGTCACCATATTTTGAATATATAAAAAAGAAGCGAATATTTAAGGTGCGCAACGCCGTCTTGGTCAACACCATGCTAACGCAGACACGCTTTTCTAACTTAGAAAAGGCATCCTTAAAATTACTTTATAGATTTCAGGGTTCTCACTCGGCTAATAATAGCATAACGGGACAGCCCAAAACCGTTAGAGAAGCTTTGGCTCAATTAGAAAATGAAGAACAACCGCTACATTCTCCCGACGACCTTTCCTGTCGATTTCGACAGTTTTTATTACTGGTCATTAAACTAACGGTAGAAAAGTACGCATTTTTTGAAAATGTTTACATCGTCAAAGCCGATCAAATATTTGCGTATGATGGAAAGTGTCTTCTCGTTCATCCCGGAAATTATATTATCGTGACCTTCGACATTGCCTATCCATTTTTATGTGCAGAGCTCTTTGACGGCAACATCATATTTCTAAGAAAATGCCGTTCCTCGTTGGAGTGTTTTGTGTATTGCAGACGGAGGTTGTCTTCAAAAACAGTATAAAGGGCGGACTGTGAGGCTCTGAAACCTTTTTCCCCCCGTTTTGCCCCATTCCTTTTTTTTTTTTTACTGCGAATCACAGATTGTCGTCCTTCGTACTTTTATTACTGCCGCCGCGTCAGTTGATATCAACCGGCCCTGCTTGTTTCAACAAACTAAATTGTGCTCTCCCTTTCTAAGCTGCAACTAAACGGGGAGGAGCATGTTCTCTCGCTCTAAGAATCGTTCCTGCTTTTCTCTCTCTCACCACAGAAACCCATTCTGGTTTATTTTCAACGCTGCTGCTGGTGCTGCGTGCTGCGTGCCACAGAGGGAGAATGAATCAATACCTGCTCGTTTGTTCGTTTTATCAAACTCTCGCTCTGAGAATAACATTCGTAGTAGCAAACACAAACAAAAATGTGTTCACTTTGTAAAACTATCTCGTTTCACTTGACACAGATTGTCTCGTACGACTGAACTGTTCTGTTGGATATCTTACAACTGTTGGATGAAAAGGGATTATTTTTCACAAGAATTTTATTGTTTTGTTTGGTTTGTTCTTTGTCTGTGTTAGAGGCCCCAACTCACTTCGTTTTTGAAGAAAGTCCCATATTATTTGTCATTTCATTCTTCTTTTGCCTTTTGTTCCTTGTTTTGCCTTTTTCACTCTTTGTTTGTTGTTCTTTGTGTTGTCTTATTACATTGGGACTTTTTTTTCCACTCCGGTCGTTGTTGCCTGTCCAACTGCCCAAAGGCATCCCCACCCACACCCGAGGTTATCTGCTTTATATAGATGTTGAGGAGAGATCGAGGAGTCCTGTGATTGGTTGGTTTGTGTTTTTGGTTGTGATTGGTCGGTCGACTTTCTCTCGGGCGTTTTGATTGGTTGGAACCGAAGCACCGTTCATTATTCCTACGAGAAAAAAAGAAGGTCGCAGTAGCACTAATTTTGATTGGCTGCTAATAATGATATTGCTGATATTCCTCCGCCGCGTGACACACACATACACAGAGATATCTTTTCATCTGAAAACAAAATTATAAAAAAAAGAAGTCCCTTTTGAGCACTTTACTGTTTTTAGCAAAATGCTAAAAAGTCACCAACAACAGCATTTGGACTTTTTTTGTTTGAGATGAAATAGTTCTTTGAAGCGAGTTTGACCAACACACACACACACACAAAAGAGGAGAAGTCACAATCATGTATACATGTCTATAATATCGTGGAGGCACAACACTTTTTTAGCATCGTGCTAAAAAGTCACCAACAACAGCATTTGGACTTTTTGTTGTTGTTTGAAATAGTTCTTTGAAGCGAGTTTGACCAACACACACACACACAAAAGAGGAGAAGTCACAATCATGTATGTCTATAATATCTTGGTGGTACAACACTTTACTGTTTTTAGCAATATGCTAAAAAGTCACCAACAACACTTGGACTTTTTTGTTTGAGATGATGACTGATATGGGTGTTGGGTGAGAAGTTACCCCCCTTACAAACATTAATGTTCTGACACAACATCGACACAAAAATGGCGGAAAAAGGGTCCTCAATTTTCTTTACTTTTAAAGTTTGTTTCAAATTGTGTGTGATTTTCCATTTTATTCTTGTTGAGTTTTTGGTTTCGAGTCTACAAAATCATAATTTGGTTTGAGTGCGAGTTGCTCTTCATATTACAACATCGACACAAAAATGGCGGAAAAAACGGTTCTTAATTTTCTTTACTTTTAAAGTTTGTTTCAAATTGTGTGTGATTTTCCATTTCATTCTTGTTGGGGAGTCTACAAAATCATAATTTGGTTTGAGTGCGAGTTGCTCTTCATATTACAACATCGACACAAAAATGGCGGAAAAAGGGTCCTCAATTTTCTTTACTTTTAAAGTTTGTTTCAAATTGTGTGTGATTTTCCATTTTATTCTTGTTGAGTTTTTGGTTTCGAGTCTACAAAATCATAATTTGGTTTGAGTGCGAGTTGCTCTTCATATTACAACATCGACACAAAAATGGCGGAAAAAACGGTTCTTAATTTTCTTTACTTTTAAAGTTTGTTTCAAATTGTGTGTGATTTTCCATTTCATTCTTGTTGGGGAGTCTACAAAATCATAATTTGGTTTGAGTGCGAGTTGCTCTTCATATTACAACATCGACACAAAAATGGCGGAAAAAGGGTCCTCAATTTTCTTTACTTTTAAAGTTTGTTTCAAATTGTGTGTGATTTTCCATTTCATTCTTGTTGAGTTTTTGGTTTCGAGTCTACAAAATCATAATTTGGTTTGAGTGCGAGTTGCTCTTCATATTACAACATCGACACAAAAATGGCGGAAAAAACGGTTCTTAATTTTCTTTACTTTTAAAGTTTGTTTCAAATTGTGTGTGATTTTCCATTTCATTCTTGTTGGGGAGTCTACAAAATCATAATTTGGTTTGAGTGCGAGTTGCTCTTCATATTACAACATCGACACAAAAATGGCGGAAAAAACGGTTCTTAATTTTCTTTACTTTTAAAGTTTGTTTCAAATTGTGTGTGATTTTCCATTTCATTCTTGTTGGGGAGTCTACAAAATCATAATTTGGTTTGAGTGCGAGTTGCTCTTCATATTACAACATCGACACAAAAATGGCGGAAAAAGGGTCCTCAATTTTCTTTACTTTTAAAGTTTGTTTCAAATTGTGTGTGATTTTCCATTTCATTCTTGTTGAGTTTTTGGTTTCGAGTCTACAAAATCATAATTTGGTTTGAGTGCGAGTTGCTCTTCATATTACAACATCGACACAAAAATGGCGGAAAAAACGGTTCTTAATTTTCTTTACTTTTAAAGTTTGTTTCAAATTGTGTGTGATTTTCCATTTCATTCTTGTTGGGGAGTCTACAAAATCATAATTTGGTTTGAGTGCGAGTTGCTCTTCATATTACAACATCGACACAAAAATGGCGGGAAAAACGGTAGTTATTTTTTTTTACTTTTAAAGTTTGTTTCAAATTGTGTGTGATTTTCCATTTCATTCTTGTTGAGTTTTTGGTTTCGAGTCTACAAAATCATAATTTGGTTTGAGTGCGAGTTGCTCTTCATATTACAACATCGACACAAAAATTACGGGAAAAACAGTCCTCAATTTTCTTTAATTTTAAAGTTTGTTTTAAATTGTGTGTGGTTTTCCATGTCATTCTTGTTGGGGAGTCTACATAATCATAATTTGGTTTGAGTGTGAGTTGCTCTTCATCTTCTTCTTTTTAAAACGGTAGAAGTAAAGGGCCGGGGGAGGCTGTGAGACTCTCTATAATAGCTGGTGCTCTTGTAAAATTTTACAGAGGAAACGCACGCACGGACTTTTTTCTGGTAGTGTTGACACTGCCAAATGGTATTGCAAGGCTGCCGCGAAGCCCGTCAGGCAGGGAATGTATACTGATTCGGATGCCCGATTTCGGATCAAAGTTAAGTTATATGCGCATAAAGAATCTTCTAAAAAATGACGCATGAAAATACTTGGGTCAATTTGTCTAAAAATCCACGAAAACTCAGAGTCGACTCGATAGTTTTGAAGAACTGCAAATAGGGCGTTGATTCTCTTTCCGTGCAGCGGCGAAAGTATGTGCTTGGTTAATGCTTTTTCAAACTGTATGAATTCTATTTGAAGTTCCTTGATGCAGCATAGGTTACACAGTTCACACTCATCCGGCCCTAAAAGAGAAAGTGCCGAATAATGCGGATCCGGTTCTGTTAAACTGTTGAGAACAAAACTTGATGTTCGAATGATCGAGTCGGAGTCACACACACTTTGAGCAGCCTCTTCCTTAAAATTTAAACTGATTGTAAACTGGTCAGAAGCGCATTGTGGAGCGCAACAATTTGATTCTTTGTTCTTTGTATGATGTGGGTCTCGCATTGTGCAGAATGATTTTCTGTTGAATCCTGGAAATATACCTCGCAATTCCTTGATATTTTCGATTATTTCGGCGCTTGAAGTTGGTAAAACTTCATCATCATCATCATCATCATCATCCTGTGTCTCCTCCTCCTCCTCCCCGCCTTTGAGTCCCTCATCACGACGGGATTGCTCATCAGAGAAAAGGCGGGAACAGTAGTTTCTCAAGTTGAGATTTATTGATAGACCTATTATTTTTAGTACCTCTGATTTTTCGTTGGACGGAGAATCGATCGCGCAAGCGTTTATTTGAAAATGAAACCGTAAATGAGCCGGCGGTATTTTAACGAGGCGGTTATTGATGTCGTCGTGGTCGTCGTGATAAGCACATAGTAAATTCAACAACTGTTTAAATATAATACACAGTGAAAATTCACAAACGGGAAATAGTAATACTTTTTTGGAAAGGTCCATATACTCTTTTGCAAATTCGGTTGCAGTAGCGTCCAAGGTTAATTGCGAAACGGTAGCGGTAATGAAGTCACACACTACACACGGTTCATTTTCTTTGATGTAAACTGTTTGCGGATTTATGATCGATTGAACTTTTAATTTCTTGGGGCGAATTTTCCAGCGTTTTATATACTTCCGAAGCTCTTTTATATCATATAATGTCAGATCCATTATGTAAGCTACCCCCCTTGATTTCCAAAGAGTGTTGGTTAAAATGTAAATATTTAAATGAAATTTCTGATGTTGATTTTATTGGGCTTTGTGATAGACGATTGACGGCGATTGCGCTAAGTCCAGAAAAGAGCGCTGGTATGATGTACCCGGCTCTGAGCAAAAAGCAACTAGATATTTATAAGGCGAACATTGAGTACTTTCAACGTACGTTACACCGTTTGAAGCAGCTCACTGGCCAATGATGGACGATAACATTTTAGATGACGCGCAAAGATTAGGAATACGGCGAATCATTAAAAGCTTTTGTCGCGAAGAAAACGTCACTTTGCAAGATATCATCAATCCGAGTCTCACGTTTTTTTTCGTGCCACAAACTAAGTGCGTTCCATTGCAGTGTTTGCGGGCTCTGAATCAAAAATATAAGGAATTACTGCCTTGGAAGGTGCATTTAAGCGTACGAGGGGTTGGATATCAATGCTTAAGCTTCGAGCAAGTCGACGATGAAGATGTTGGATGTTTTCTGAATAAACCGATAACAACAGATTTGATATTATCCGAAAGGGCAAAAATCAACACTTTCAGCACGCTTCACAAATTTTGCGACTTACTTTATTTTCCCGGAGATTCCAATCAGTATATCCTTTACTTACAATACGTGTATAAGAAAAACAACAGCGGAGGAGGAGCAACCAATGGCGGCGTCATTTATTGTCAGAATTATTTAGTGCTGATGATTGTTGTTGGGCTCGTGGTATTATTATTATTTCTCCTACTCGGCAATAATTTTGGGGTATACAACCGGCCTATCCTTAAACAAAAAAGCGCATTATGAACGAGCATGAAATGTTCAAGTTGGCTTCCGCATTTAAAATTCAAGATACAGAAATCTTTCAGATCGTTTTAGCCAGTGTTGGAAATAAACTACTGGAAGACAAAATGAAGATCGTTGTGCCTATCGGTGCTCTATCCAAAGTAGCTAGGTTAGGTGGGTTATTTTCCCAAACTATTTTGCGCGTGCAGGATATTTACGCTTTCCAGTTAATATTACCAAACAAAGCTACGGAAGGTTCGCGCTGGATTCCGGAGAAAAAAATGTTGGCCTATATAATACACCCTCGCCTCACGGATGTTTGTTTTTTTCAGTCGTCGTATAAACAAGTGCTGGATGAGATTAAGTCAAACGTGCCGGCAATTCTTGAGTGTATGGTGTCAATCTTTGACTGTCACGATAAAAAGTTGATGGTGGAGGAAGAATTATTACAATCAGACACACCCGATGAAAGGGTTGTATTGGTGTTTTTTCTGACAATTTATTATTGCCAATTATTCTGTCATTCTCTGTTTACCTTCCAGCCGAGGCACGATGTTGGATATAAGTCATCGGATGTGGCAGTGTTCTGTGTTTATTTACTATTTTATCATCTGGAGCTCTTAAAAAAAAGTACATTGGAAAGTATCCATTTTTCTATATTAATCCGCACAAATTGTAAATACAACAAAAATCTATGGATACCCGACAGTGATATAGTCCCGTTCGGTGTTTGCGTAAAATTAGACAGTTACTTGCAGGAAAACATAAGGAAGGAAGAGTTCAAAAGACGTGCTATTTTTCAGGGTATTTACGATATTGTATTAATGATTGTTGCCTTCAGGAGAGACCTTCTTCCCAGTTGTTGGCCCGTCATTTCGGCAAACAAGCTCGAGTATTTGACGGAATTGAAATCGCTTCAAGGATGGAAGAAGAAAAAATCAACGTAGTCAAGTGTGTCCACGATGGTAAAATTGCGCTGGTAACACTTTGTGATGACGATAGAACCAGTCTATATTTTACCTGCGTCCAATCCCCTAAACTGAGAGGCGCCGTGTTTTTATTATACGATGCCTCAAAACCGGCGTTTTACTACCGAACATACCGGTTCAAGGTACCCGAGGCGTTATGGCCACATTGGCTGAGTCTGAGCTGCGTTGAGCCGTGTGTGAAAGATCTCACATTCGTCCTCTGTGCCAGCGAGGAAGGCGATTCAAAATCCTGCTGCAGTCACCCCATCCCTAGATTATTGGAAGAAGAAGAAGAAGACACACTGGTTACGCTGGTGGCGCAGTCTCCTTTTCCGCATAAAAATGAAAATTTTCAAGCTATCAGTTCGTTCCCTTACTCTCAAGAGAAGGAGGAGGACGATGATGATAAAAAAGAATCTGGCTCGTTGGAATTTTCCACCTACGATGTCGAAACTGCTTCCGTGCTACTTTTTAAAAGTCCCAGAATTCGAAGTAAATATTACGACCTTAGCTTTGAGCTGGATCGCTACTGGATTGAAGTCTCGAGTACGCAAATACCGCAACATCTCAGAAATATAATCGAAAGCGCTTCCCAGGAGGGCCGTACAGCCACAAATGTTATGCGTGGCTTTTTGTCCTGTTCACCCGAAGATGTCGAATTAGAACGTCAAAATCTGTTCATCTCCTTTCTCTATTTGTTCAACTCTACAGACGCGCGCACATTTCGGTGCTTGGATGACTCAGACCCAGATATTCGGCTCATCATTTCCAGTAGTGACTATTTTCAGGGAAAGAATTGTTCGCCCGGGGTCTTGGCCGCTTTATACTTTGGCATCGTGGAAATTTCCTTTTCTTGTCGGGGTAGTTTTTTGGATGATGTGGTGGCTTTAGTCAATTCAAAATTGGAAACACCATTGGGAAAATCGGAAAAGGAAAAACTTAGATGCATCTGGTGGTGCGCCCATTTTAAGAAGGGTATAGCCGCAGAGGATTTGCAATTTTTTGAACGTTTGTTTGTCAACCAACGACAATTAGAATTTGTTCTGCATGAGATCTGTACTGTTGCTGCTCGCAACGACGATTTAGTATTACGCGAAACAACATCGGCGGTGGGTGGTGGTACCTTTTTTCAGCAGTTATTACAGGTATATAACGTTGAGTACAGTCCCGAACTGGAACAATTTCTTAAACGAGTTTGTTTATGTTTTAAGCAGGAAAAGCAGTCATACGCGGATGCTTTGAAAAACATGTTGCGGGTCGACGACGATGATAGTACATCCTTTTCCTTCATATTAAAGCAGCTCAATTTTTTGCGTGATGAGATTTCGCCGGATATGTTTGGTCGGGTGCGTATTCAAAACGAAAAAGAATCAGTAAAGACCCCCTTCACAGTAACACTTTTTCAGTGGTATGTCGCGGCACGTTGACTGCACCCGTAACAACAACAACAACAACAACAACAACGGCGAACATGACGTCGTCGGAAAGAGCGGATTTGTTGAAGATGCTGTACAATTGGCCTACGCCAGAATGGAAAAGAAAACTAAGAAACTTAGAAAGGGTAGTAAGGTGATGTTAAATCGTTTACATCCTAGCGAGCAAAGTTTAGAAATTGTACGGACGGTATTTGATAGATCTGTCATCACGGAGGGACAGCTAGCTATAGATCGAATAAAGGCTTGCGGCAATATTGAAAATTACTTCCTACACGCTTTTGCGGAAATTGTTTTCAACGCTTTTACCACCAAAGGACTTTGGTCCGCGTGGAGCGAATTTAAAAAACAAGGTGAACTAGCTGACATACAAACGTGGGTGTCTTCGTTCCTTAAAATTCATTATACCCTGATAAGAGATCTGCTGGATAAGTTTAACTTTAGTGTGTATATAAAAGAAGAGTATGGCAAATTTTTTGACTGCGTTTTGCTGCTGGGGTTAGTTCCCTACAGAAGACGGGTTGAAACAAACATTGATAATAACGACCACCAACCACGGACGCCGTCCAAACATCTATTTCGTTCTGTTGCTTCGGGCTTAGGTGACGCCAAGGGTTTGATTTTAGACGAATCGTTTCAAGCGTTAGAACAGCTCGAAACCTCTCTGGAGAGAATAAAAAGTAAGGAAATAGAAATTTTACCACTGGACCAAGTTGTACTTGGATACGAAGTTGTGTCTCAGACATTTCTCTGCGAACCAATTTTCAACAACAATTCTTCTTCTCGTTCTTCTTCTTCCTCCTCCTCCTCCTGCGAAGACTACGAATATGCGGTCTACGTATTTTCGCGACCCGTACATATTTTATCGTCTTTTCAGTTTGATAGCATAGCCGCGCGTTTAACTAAACAAATGAGTACAGCCATAACTCTCACGAAAGCTTACAAACGAGCTACGTTGTTTGGCTCTATACCTTACAGGGCTATTTTGACTAGTGATACTGCTACTTCAATTCCAACATCGAACAAAAACGCACGGGATGGATCAACAACAACTAGGGGCATGAAATGCTCGTCGGATGGATTATTGCAGTTTATTGACTCTCAGGTTGAGAACAAGAGTGTATCACATTCCCAGACGGATCTCATTCGTCAGTATTTATTAAACCACCGACGGCCGGGTGAATCTAATATTAAATCGAAAGGTGTGCCATCGGGAATTGATTATGAAACTGTATCTATTTTGCCGGGAGATCCGTCTATCATTCAAAAAACGAGACAACAGTTTTCTCAAAAGCATCTGACAAATTATCAGTCTTTGGCTAACGACGTCAGTAAACCCATGATTGATCAAATGACGCATTTGATTTGGGAACTTGCAAACAAAAATGAAATGTATCAAAAGCAGATTCATATTTTATCGCAAGATAATTTGAAGGTAAGAAGAGACAGCGCCTTTTTGGTGGAGCAGGGAATGGGTTCAGATCAGTTCTGTTCACATCAAAGTAGTTTGTCGCGTGAAAACTCGGAGGAAATCCATCTACTTTCGATAGACGGTCACGCCAAGTACTTTGAATTACCGTATACCGATGGTTCTAAAATCTTCGCAGCGTCAACGAATCCTAAAACTCCCGAAATCGGTCACATATTTGACAGTCTTAGTACAAACTGGGTAACGGCAATGAGGGACTGCTTTGGTTTTAAGCCAGAATTCAATGCCGTTAACCATAAAATAGACGAGTCTCCTACATTCGTAACCGAAGAACGGTTATATAAACCCTTCTTAACTTTATTTCATTGCAATCAGCATTGGTGTATTATTGAAGAATTGTCCAAACCTTTATCTCTCGTTGCTCCCTATTTACTTTACACGATCGCTTTTCGAAATTCGTTGGTTGGGATGACGATCTACAAACACATGCAGACGTTATTAGAGGAAGCAGAGCGGAACAAAGAACAAAAGGTATGATGATGAAATCGATGCGGCGTCGTCGTCGTCTTCTTCAATGGATTCTACTTTTGCTGGCGGTACTGACTATATGTCAGTCAAGCGGCGGCTTACGCCAAGTGACGGTTTTTGAAGGTCATCTTGCGCGTCTGACTTGTCTTCCAAACGATGGTATTGAAACGAACGACACTACCAAAGTGGTGTGGACCGACTGGATGAACAGTGTACTAACGTTCAATCAACAAAGAGTAATAGACGATCTCCGATTGATTCCAGTTGGATTATACGATCTTATAATTAGTCACGTTCGACACGCCGACCAAGGAATCTATTGGTGCGGACTATCTAGCCTCGGGGCTCTCAGAACCTTCGAGATTCGTCTTAATGTTCTTCTTGATAATAGTGAGGATGATGACGTAATTGAAACTGTAGAAGGATCAACTTTTAAAATAAAATGCTCAGGAAAACGAACTCGAACTTTGAACGTGACTGTTTCGTGGCGCCGTGAAGATGGGGCAGATTTTTGTAATTCGCTCAACGACACAAACGCCGGCGTCCTACAATTTAAGCGTGTAAGTCGGGAGTGTAAAGGAGTATATGCATGCGTTATTAGCACTTCGTCGTCGTCTAGGGTCCTTAAAATGATAAAACTTGTAGTGAAATTTCCACCCGAGTTGACGCTGTTTCCTCGCCAATCCCGCTTAGATCAAACAAACGGTACCGTCACGTGCGTTGCGAAGTCTTATCCTCCGGCTAACATTACGTGGACACTAAACAACGTAGAAATCACTGACGGGGAAAAGTATCAAATCGAGCTGGAAAATTCTAGGTCCGTCCTTCGCATAAACAGAGTTAGTAGAACCGATTCGGGAGTGTATCGTTGCTCGGCTGAAAATGACGTGGGTATGAGTGATGTGGATTTTTCCTTGTTGAGTTCAGGAAAAAGCTCACAACATCGTTTTCGACAATCAATTTTGCCTTTAATTTCCGTCACGCTCCTCGTTAATGTTATTTGTGTGTTTTTCTAGATGCCATCATAATCCTCGTGTCGTTTCTGTTTGTGTGTTGTCAAAACAATAAAGTTTCGTCGTTTCTTATTTGCATTTGGTTGATCAGCTGGGCTTTGGAAGGAAATGTGAGATAAACTTGCGGGTTTTTGAATATATTGTAGTTTAAAAAAATGGTAGGATTGTTCTTTACTCTCGATAACATTACGTACACGGCTCTCATCAAATCGCTTTTTATTTTTCGTGGAAACACGCAACATACTCCACTCAAAGAAATTCCCGTGCTTTTGGCTACAGTCATACTTGTAAGATTTTGAATGGGAACGTCGTAAAGTACACTGAAATCGAAGACGGTTTTGCGGTTATCTTCTTGGTGTTTAAAGGTAGGCTTCGGAGTTAAAATGAATATAAGGTGTTGATCTGCACTCTTCACGAGAGCGGTTTTCATGCATACTTCTGGAAACGTGTTCTCACAATTCTGAAAGGGTCTGTTGGAGGGTAACCATTGTTTTTCGAACGTTACGAAATCAAGGAACTGACACTCTGATCCTTCTGTCAAAATTTTTTTGGGAAGTTTGTAACCATAATATTTAGACTCGATGTTATCGAGAACGCAGATGGAAATCGTAATGTTTTTTAAACTCGAACAGGCATGAGCCATTTTTAGCAGCGAAGATTTTATCCACGCACTTTTATTCAACAAAAAACCCTCTACTAATCTCGTTTGTGATTGAAACGGATCGGAAAAGGGGCAGATCTCCTCCCAAAGATCCGGGAGACACGTGCATTGAATACATTCCTCCGAATGTAACCTATACTCTTTCACCAGTCGATGTAAAAAGGTTAAAAAAAGACAAGGACTGCAGATTAGTTCGTTAGTATAATGAACGACTGTTAGAAGTTTTAAAAAGGTACCAGAAAACCCAACCATCACTCCAACAGTTCTCTTACAGATGACGACTTTGGATCGTTTTCTTATACGGATACTATTCTTAAATAGCACCGCCTCTTTCGTTTCGACGGCCGCGTTTCCGTGTTCTAGACACTCAGGATCATATCCGTCTTGACAGTCATCCAAAAGGGAAGAAGAGTTTATTGCGTTTTTTAAGTATCTCAATTCTCGATCGAAAAAATTATTCTTTCGTTTCGCACCCGGAGGGTCGTACTGCTGCTCACCACCTTCCTCTGAGAGTAATTTGGACTGACGAACGAATACCCAGTTGTTGTAGGATAGGATGTCGGGAAATTGCGAATGTGTACCCATGTTGTTACTCGAAATA
The DNA here is from genome assembly GCF_037325665.1 of Littorina saxatilis. Taxonomy (NCBI): domain Eukaryota; kingdom Metazoa; phylum Mollusca; class Gastropoda; order Littorinimorpha; family Littorinidae; genus Littorina; species Littorina saxatilis. Next base: position 59,352,499 of record NC_090252.1, read on the forward strand.
AACCTTTGTACCTTCTGATACAGAAGTCTTTCTTTTTGTTGACTTTCATTCTGAACTTGTATACAAGACGATGTTAACGCCGCCGTCTGATCCGCCAAGAATCGTTTTGCATCGTTTACAGATACCACGCAATAAATGTCTTCTTCCAGAAAATCACAGGAGTCATCTGCCTGCTTCTGTATGAAAGCTCGGACATCCGCGTGTTGAAGAAACAATCGGACAACGTCAGGTTGAAATTGTTTTTGTGGATCGGTTATTAAGCTTTCTTCCTCCGCAACGTACTGGTCAAAATAGAATCGATCTTTCCAAAGAGATATGCCGTGTTCTAGTTTGTAAAGACACTCGTTAAACTTTTTGTCGGAGCACCTTTTGATGTGAAGAAACCGAACACTGTTGGAAACCACATCCAGCGTGTCCCGGACAGCGGGACAGTGAAAGACACTATCTATTATGCTATTACACGGAATAGTTTTGTCAAATTCGTCGGCGTGGAAAGCCTGCGTTTGCGTCGGAGAACCGATCAAAACAAACACCGGAATATCGGAAGTTGACAATCCTAGACGGAACCGCATGTATGAACGTATAAATGCTAACGCGTCAAGAATATAGTCTGGCGCTTGACTGCATTCATCAATAAGTATGTATCTAAGCAAGGCTAAATCGGGTATACAATGAGGATGTAGTTTTTTTAGCAACTTCGCTCGCTCCTCGCTGCCTCCAATTAAATGGGCGTGTCTGTCCAAACGACTTTCATCAAGATCTTGCAAGATGGGTGCCACGGTAGGCCAGTATTGGGCCAGGTTTTGCAGTTGCACTTCTGGGAAACTTTCAGGCTCGCTATGTACTCCCGCTGTATAGTTTGTACGTGGTTGTTTAAATTGCATTAGTTTAAAAATCGTCCCTAGCTGTTTTCCCAAATCCACGTTTCGATAAGCCCGATTCATGACGTCCACCGAGGTATTAGTAGTGCCGGTTATACCCACGTCTTCAAGTAGATTAGCAACGAAGTTGACCAAACTGAAGGTCTTCCCCGATCCGGCCGGTCCCGTTACTGCAATCACGTTGTAAGGAAAAACAACACCTTTCATTCCGTCTTTTGCTTTTAAGCCTTTTTCATTGGTAACTTCAAAAAATGGAAAATAATCTTCTTCTTCAGAAGCGTACCTCCAACCGGGACGAATGAAGGAAGTGTGCCGCAGTTGCCGACATCGTTGAACTAGATGTTTGCCGAGAGTAGAGCTCACCATTGTAGACGCGTACCAACAATCGGGCTGATCCATAATAATGCTTATTCTTAGTTCGTTGTTATTCCTTTTCGTTGCCTTATTATTAAATGTCGTACTGTCAATTTATGTTTGTGACGAAAATGACGTTGTACGGACGGTGCGGTTCGAGAAGCAGCCTCAGTGTCCCTCGGCTAAAAAAACGCAACAAACTAATTCGCTCAACGGAACGGCCTATTTATTTAAACCAAACTTTAAGAAGAACACGCAGAGAGCTCATCGTTGTCGCTTACACGTTACCAAAATCACCACAAAAAGAGATTGCGCCTATTGGTTATGTAGCGAATCAAAAATTCCTTTATACGAACACTACATAGAGTCCGTTTCTGAAGAAACGTGTCTAGAGTGGGTTCAGAATGAAAAATGTTCGGACTGTCTTCAGTCGGATGCCGGATTCCAGAAAGAAGCTAACTGCCACTTTGTAGACTTATCTGGCGAGCTAAAAACGACTTTGCTTAAAGGAAATCCGCAATGGGAAGATACCAGCTTTGGACCGGCTGAGTGGTCCGGCACTTTGAAAAATTGTGAAGTGTCACGAGGAAATGTGGTTTTAAAACGGCCTTGGAACGTAATCGCTTCTTCTTGGGGCACTCTGTCATTTATGGGTACAGAACCGCTGCGAGAACTCGATTATCACTTAGCTTATCGCGATGCGGTGATGACGGTAGTTTGGTTGAAACCGGTGAATAACGAGTCTCAATGTAATTACGCGTTACATACTGAAAATGGTGCTCATCTGGTATCTTACGGGGAAGACGATTTAAACAATTCCTACACGCATGTCGTTATTCCAGAACTTCAAACGTCTTTTAGTCTGCTTCTGAATATGCGACACGAGTATGAAACACACACCGACATGAACTGTCCCGATAACGTTTTGGTTAACAACGTCGACACTGCCACGGTGTATGCTTTAGCGGGTGACCTCATAGTTGTCTTTGTTCCGATTGAGAGTGCTGGAGTGATATCTGTGACAAGCCCACAGACGGTGCTGCAGCACCCCATTCATGGACACGTTGTTAAAGAAGACTTAAAGAGCGCACTCGAACGTGCTGCTGACTCAACGATTCGCGATAAACGAGACCTGTCTGGAGCAGCTGATGCCGCGGCTTCTGTAGCGTCAGCAAAATTGGACTACTTCGTAAACTTATTCAGCAAATATCGATACAACGATGCGAGACAACTCGCCGAGGTGATCTGTAAAACCACATTACAAATTTATGATATGTGGAAATTACAAGCGGACATTCAACCGAGTCTCGTCATATCTCACCTTTTGAAAACTAACGTTATCGCTCGTCGAAATGGCATGGGGTTTTACGATATTTTGCCGTGTGCGGACCTGTCACCGAGTAACTACTTCGTTTTGCCTTCGATGCGCGATCGTGCTGATAAGGACAAGTGTTACTCACGACCACTTGTATCATTGCGCAATAATAACACTGCCCAGTCGGTTTTAGCCACGCAGGATTTAACGTTTCAACTTTCCAAGGAAAAAAACCGAGTGGTATTTCCTCCTCTTTATCTAGAAAGGTGTTCTCTAAAACCGAACATTTCTCACTCTTTTACGATAGATGGTGTCGTTTATAAATACCAAAACTACGAACTGCTTGATTCAGAAGGAAAAAATAACTTGAGTGTGCAGCACCCTGTGCAGATCATCTCTCCGAGCTTTCCCTCTGACATTCCAACGCTCTATCAGCCACAAACCATAAATCATATTCCCTTATTTAGAGCTGGGGAGATATCACTCAGTTTTCAAGATACGATCGAAGTTATGGATTATCTCAACCAAGAACTGGAGAGTTTTAGCAAATACGGTCGACAATCTGAACTTTTGGAAATAGCGGGGCGTTTGTTTGTAGGGTTTAACATTGATGTTGATATCATACAATTGTTGACAAGCACCTTGGAACGCTTATATGAACTTTTTTTAAATCCCCTTCTTCAATTTCTTGGTCTTATATTTATATGTGTTCCTATATTAAACGGTTGGTTTGGGTTGATAACAAGTTGCTGTCGTTTTGATAATACCAAAACAGTATATATATGAATAACCGTGTGTGTGTGTCGGAGGAGGGGGTACTGGTAAATGTATCGATCGAGTGTGTTTTGTGGGGGTATTAAAACTATATAAACTTCACACGTTTGGTGATAACGAAAGTTTTGCGATTATCAAACAAATAATTGACACAGCAAAGAAGAAATAAAAACACAAAAACAACACCATGTTCGTTATTCGTCCGATTCTCATAACGTTGTGTATGGTCCTACCAGCTGTATCTGTTTATTTTTGTAAGGAGGATGATATTACGGAAACGGTAAAGTTTGAGAAAGAGCCCGAATGCTTACCGCCTAGTAAGGCACCCGAAAGGGTAAGAAATGGAACGGTCTATTTATTTAAACCTAATTTTCAACGTACAGAAATTGATGCCTATAAATGCCAAAAACATATCGTGAGAACAATGACAGCCAGAGACTGTGGGTTCTGGATTTGTGCGGGAGATAGCGTTCCGCAGCATGACTACTATACCGAGTCTGTATCGATCGATGTCTGTAAAAAATGGATAGAGCGCAATTCGTGCGACGAGTGTTTAAAAGAGCCCAACACGCGAGCTAGCTCGTGTGCGTTTAAGAAAACCAACCCCTCTACTTACGAAACCGACGCGCCCGTGAGAGTGGAATATGAAAGTAATGTAGCGTTCGGAGTAGCTAGGTGGCACGGTGATACCGTCAATTGCGCAGTATCAAAGGGTAAAGTCACATTGAAACGTCCGTGGAATACAATCGCTTCATCTTGGGGAACGCTCTTGACGGATCTCGAGCACGGGCGGTACACAGACAACCGCTATTCCAACCTCGCTGATCGAGGTTATCGAGATGAGCAGAAGACGGTGGTTTGGACGGAGGATATTGGACAAATGCAAACGTGCTCCTACAAACTACACATCGAAACGGGAGGCTTTATAATTTCATTTAGTAACGAAATAAACGGCAACGAACAACAACAACTTGTCCTACCGGACCAGCAGGTTTTGTTTACGATATCCGATGCTGACAATATCATTGAGTATTACGGAAATTCTAGTCAGTATGGCTGTCTAGATCAAAGCATCGCTACGGGTATTGATGGAGCGGAAGTGTTCGCCTTGCCGGGTGATATGATTGCTGTTTTTATTGAAAATGATATTGACGGTGATATTGTATTTGGTGGCGAAAATCAGACGAATGTTCCCATTCATGGACATGTCACAGATAACGGCTTTTTACAGGTTGTAAACGATACAAATACTGTTAACGCCACAGTCAAAGGTGGACGTCAGAGACGAGATACGGCGGAAGTACTTGATGCCGTTGCTGCCTTCCAAGAATCCAAACTGGCCTACTTTATTAATCTTCTATCCAAGCATCAGTACGATACTACCATTCAATTACTTGAGAATTTGTGTCAGAAGACACTACAACTTTTTGCACTTTGGAAAATTCACGCGGAGGTCAGTCCAAGCGCCGTTGTGTCACACCTTCTGGGTCGAGATGTCATGGTAAAACGAGAAGATGATCATTTCAACATTATGGCCTGCATGTCTATTGCGGAAGAAGATTACGAGATCTTACCTTCTATGCGGGATCCGAACAACGTCGAAAAGTGTTATTCTAGACCTTTAATAAAAATGAAGAAAAATCCACAAATTTCGTTCCAGCTTGGAAAGGAGAACAGATTAATAACGCCTCCCATTTATTTTGAAAAATGTACACCTAAGCCAAATGTTACGGCTTATTTTCGCATTGATGAAAAGGTTATTCAATTTGTTAATTATTTAAAAAATGAGAACTTCTCCGGTTACCCCTATGACAACGTTCTCGTTCTGAGTCCCAAGGTCAGTGACTTCTTCGATGTCGAGCAACAATTTTACAACGTTAAACACGTGACTCTGTATGACAAGGGAGAGGTTTCGGTGAGTTTGATTGACGGGGAAGAAGTAATGGATTATATGAATCAGGAACTTAATATTAGAGCGAAATATGGAAATCGAAGGTACAGTCAATTTGAAGATAAACCATCATCATCCGAACATTCGTCCGAAATCCTCATATTTTTTGGCGACATTATGAGTCATCTTATTTTTTTCTTTTCAAATCCAATATCGCAAATATTAGCGATCATCTTTATATTAATACCGACCTTCTTTAACTGGTTTCGTTTGTTCTATTCTTGCTGTAAGAGACCAAAGGTAACCATTTTTGCGGCAAAACGGGGAAAGTATACGAAATTGCCAAGCGACGGTAATTCTGTTTCTGATGACGTTATGTGACGCGTATGTGTTGGTGTTTTATGTTGGGGGGTGTAATTTGTGACAAATTGATTGTCAGATCTGAATTGTATTCGCGATGTGGGGTTTTTTTTTCTTCTTCTTCTCTCGTCATTTTCACAGTATGCACATTATCTCATATATGCCATCCTAGAAATGCAGCGATCTTCGCACAAGATGTAGAAATGTCGTTCAAGGTTTCGGAGATCATCACCCAAGAAATCAAGATTCCGTCATAGGCGGCGAGCAACTGTTGTTCGTCCTGTCGAAATATCTGTAACCCTACACCAGTACCCGTATCCTCCATAGTTAATGAAAAACGGCCTTCTTCCTTTATAAAGAGCCCGCTTATGGATGACTCGGTATTGGATATGAGCTGTCTTATGAGTATGTTAATTGGTAACTTTTTTTCCGCTGTGTGTTGAGGTTCGCGTCTAATATCTTGTGACATAAACCAAGCCATAAATATTGGTCCCAGAAAAAATTTGCTGTCGTGTCCTATCAAGTGTTGAAATGTTGTAACCGTCGGATTGTTTAAAGAAGCTGAAAGACTACACTCTTTCGAGCCGGTCATTGAAATCATTTCCAAGTTGGCGAGTTCGATCATTTGTATCTGATAATTTAGATAAGCATTGGTATTTAAAAGTAAATCTGTCACACGTAGCTGAAACCCGCAACCAATTCCTAAAATATTTCGAAGTTTACATCCGAGGGCAACTCTACACAATCCCGGTAGTATTTCAAAACGTACATCAATGTAATTGTCATCACTTTCAGTAAGATGTGATTCTGTACCCGTTTCTACTAAGCTGGATCGGATTATACGACCGATGTTGGGTTCAGCTGTATGATGTGCCGCGAACGAAGGCATTTTATCCATCAACGTGCTGGGTAATAATTTCACCCTCGATACTGGAAATCGAATAATATTATTATCATTCAGAAAAAGATCCACAAATGAATCTAATGTATATGACTTAGAGTTACGAATTTCAATGCCGATGTAAAGAAAACGTTCATTGTCTTGTTTGATGTCACAACTATTAAACCAAGGTTTTACGAATGTGTGCCGTGGGTACGAATTGTTGATTGAATAAACAATATTAAAACGAGAGTATGTGAAATTGAAGCGTTTTTTGTCAAGTTGAAGCAGCACATAGTCACCTTTCAAGTTAGTTGCAATTTTTGTCTTGTCCGAGACAGCAACCATGAATGCATTGGCAGAAGACATTTGTGGAAATTTCTTTGATAATCCAGACTTTGTTAAAGTGAAATTTTCACTATTTTTAACGTATAATGACACAATATCTAGTCCTCATTTTTACAAATCTTATAAGAAACGAAAGTATACGCTTCGAAATTTAAAATGTATAGCTCAAGATCGCAAACAATATTGTGAAGATTTACTAACTATTTCTAATTTATATTGTGTTGTTTCAAGTATGCTAAGTCTGACGTGTGAGTGCTGCATGGGAAAATTATCAAAAGAAATTGTCGTGCAATTAAAACAAATAGGTAAAGATTTGAAACACGAAGAAACTGTGAAACAGCGTACTGACACACATGCAAGTTACTTTTTAGCGTTTTTAAAACTGGTTAATGTGGATCAGTCAGTTAATTTTCAACACAGCTTTTCACCATATGCAAGAAAAATGTCTGATCAGATCGTAGTTCAGTATAATTCTAAATATTTACCTTCAGAGGAAGTAAAACAAAACGTAGGAAAAGAAGCATCTACCAAGTAACGAATAGGATATTTCAGCGCGCACACACACACACACACACACACACACACACACACACACACACACACACACACACACACACACACACACACACACACACACACATACACGGGAAAAGATGTTCGTGATGTGGGAACTACATTTTACAACGCCTTTTTCTTCCGAGACTGTTTATTTTTGACTTTTTCTTCCAAAAGCGAGAGAGAGAGAGAGAAAGTATATAAAGCTCGTTTGTATGAAGCAGACCTCATTATGAGCCATTGTCTCTGCGGCGTCTGTTAGTGCCCTTCTGTACCGAAGCAAGAACCATGGCTTCTCACTCCGATAGTTGTATTCACGTCTCAATCGAAGGAAATATTGGAGCGGGTAAATCTACCCTCGGGAAAGACCTAATGACAAAACTAAACTGCGGAGAATACCTAAAATATCCCATTCAGATAATAGATGAGGACGTTCATCAATGGAGAAACGTTGAAGGTATCGACATCCTTCATGAATTTTATAAAGACCCAAAGACAAATGCTTTCGGTGAACAGCTAGTTATATTATTTTCGAATTTCACCCGCCTGTTACATGCCACGAAAGAACAGCACATTTCGGCTTTTCCAAAAGTTAACGTAACTTGCAGGAGTTTGGAGTCGGTGATGAATGTTTTTATACCCGTGTTTTTACAGAGAAACTATATAACTGATGTACAGGCTAAAGTGCTGGGGTTTTGCGTTCAAATGTGTTATCAGCACATTGAGAAGCCCCATCTCATTATCTATATTCGCACTCGACCGGATTTGTGCTTGGAGCGTCTAAAATGTCGAGGCGAATATGAAGACATTGACATCGACTACTTAACGGAGATACATGATGAACACGAGAGATGGTTCGACGGGACATCCTTCGAGGAAGGAAAAGTAATATCTCTTCCCCAGCAAAAACAAAATAGACACGTCTGTTTTGTAGACGGCTTTGTATCTCAAGCAGATTTGACAGATAAAGTTCATACTATTCTTATTGATTTTATAAAACAAAAGACACTCAACGACGTTCAAAAGTTACACGATGATGTGACTCGGATGCAGCCAAAAGCAGAACCAGCCACATTGTACTCGTCATTTGATAGCATCTCACGAGACCACAAGGAACATGTTCCTGCTGAGTTGTTGGTGATGTTGGAAAACATTAAAAAAAGCCAGCAGGGTGATGATTTGGGGCAGGGACTCACCGCAAGCAAAATTTGGAATCGGATGGCCTGTAACATGACTTCCGATTAATATTATGAACATATATATATACCAGCAGCGGCAACTTGAGCGCTCGCCACGGAACCTCACAGTACTGATATTGCTTCTGGTGGTGGTCTTTTTGTATTTGTCTCTTCCAAAAATGAATATTGCTCGGGTGAAGGACAATTTAAATCCCCTGTTTGAGATGGAATAGTTTCATCTAGTAGCGCAGTGAGATTGTTTAGTTGGATCTGATGCTGTTGCTCGTTTCTTCTTTTCTCGAGGAAAGCCGCTTCGAAGTCTTCTATGTGGTTGTTGTTGCGGTGCAATATTTTATCCATTTCCTTTTGAATCAAGTAGTCTCGCTCCATCCACAATTTTGTATACTCGCCCTTGAGATGTCGAATCATTCGTTCCCTGGCACGTGAAACGTTTTGCATTTCTTCTTCATACATTTCGTATCTTCGTTCTCTTATCATATCATTTTTTCGTAAATTCAGTTGATTTTCTTCCGTATCCAGTTTGTTCATGACCTGACGATATTTGTTATCAATGACGTTTCGTTTTTCTTCTATTGAATAGAAGATGTGGTCTAATTCGTCGCTGGTGTTCTGATTGGGGGCACCTCGTTCTGTGGTCTGATTTTCGAGAGGTGGTGTATACAATACGGAAGAGATTGGTTCGTGGACTAAGCGATCTAAATAGACAAACCATAAAAACACCCATCTGGAGATAGTAAAAGCTGCGTTATGAACTTTATCCCAGAACCTGACCATGATTGGGTAGACGTGGAATTTCTGGTATTTTGCGGTCTGGGTTTATCCGTGTCTGTTTATGAATATATTCTTTGTGGAAATCCTGAAGAGACTGACAACGACGAAGACTCGATGCCTGTGGCCTGTTCGGTAAAAAATGATATTGTTACCGCCAAGACCTATAGTAGCTGGAATCAGTCAAACAACCTTTACATATGCGCATATCACGTGTATAACGATGCCGGTTCTTCTAGATCACATTTCTGTGCACAGATTTCCGCCCTGTATCGTGACAAAACCGAAGGGACGTCAAATTTTGGTGCGCCGAAACGCAAAGGAGCGCTGTTATATCTAATGGTAAACGAACCTTTACGCGATGTGTTATCTGACGTTACTTCGACGGGTCACTTTTCTCAAACCTGGATTCGAGACAGAATTGACTGGAATCGTACGTACCACCACGCGTTGTTGTCATATATCGAATTTGAAATGGATTTTCAAAATATCGTACCCACTTTCCCAAAAACAGAAATAGGTAGAACGTACGTTTCAAAATTAGCGCGACTGACGAATATGGCCAGTCTCTTATGTAGGCGGATTTTTCTTTTGGAGTGTGAAAGCTGGTTGAAAACAACGTTTAATACTTCCGAAATTAAAAACACTGCTTTAACCTTAAAAAGTTTCTTTTTTAATCCCGCTTCTCCTGTATCGTTGTTACAATTGCAATCCATATACGTTCCGGATTTTGATTATTGTTCACAAACGGTTGTTTTAAATCAGTCCGGCGGCGATTCGCATTTCGTTGTTGCTTTTCGTTCCTTTTGGTATCTTGAGAGAAACGCCTTTACGGAATTTTGTAAATACTTACATTTTCGACAACATTATTCAGATACCACTTTAAATCAATTATACAAAGCGTGGCGTTCACGCACTACCGATTATAGCTGGATGGGTCAGTATTACGTGGATATTTTGAGCGATACTTCAAACTGCTTGTGGAGTGATATCGCAACTGAGTATAGGAAAGCGGTGCTTTACTCGAACTGCAGCGAGTGGCATTCAGAAAAGCAAAACAATCTCATTAAAGGAGCGCTAGGAAAAGTGGACGATCTCCTTAAGGCTTATACCTTTCCAGATTTTTATTATTATCGTTACAACCTGTCGGTTAGTACTGATTTTCCGACATTTTTTGCATATAAGCTTTGTACTTACCACCAAGCCTTGTTCCAAGCGCTTCCCCCCAAAAAAAATGTCCGAGCGCCGCTCCCACCCTTGGATATCAAAACGTTTAATAAACGGGCTGGAATATCAGTGAGGAGACAAGGTAAATCCCTGAACTTACAGGGTCGCTACTATTTATGTGTTTCAGCGGCAGAACATACGCTGTTTTCTAACGCACATGGTACGGAAGGTGAAGAAAACTATGTGCCCTGTCCAGCTTTTGTTACTCAAAAAACAAACGGTGACGGCCTGGAGGCGCGATGTTCCGCTTGGGGTGTCAGTTGCAATGGCGACCCTAAATACTACGGTCCGACGAAAAAGGAAGCCGGTGCTTTTGAAGCTTTTATGAAAGACCTTGATTTAGATCAAATGATTGAAGATGCCCAAAAGCAAGACAATGCCAAGTTATTTATTTCAAAACACTTAACTTTGATTTTGAGGGACGTGTATGATTGTGTGTACCAACCGACGCCGCCGCATACGGGCTCGTTGAATTGTCACGAAATATTGAATCCGTTTCTGTCTTGTTCATCTATTCCCTTCGATTTGGATTTTAAAAATGTTTTGCGTCCATTCTCCTTCGACGAACTAATTACCATCTCCGAGGGGTTTTTGCAAGCCGTTCGTATATTTGTGCATATCATTCGGCGAGATCAATCCCATAAAGCCCCGATCTCGGGCTTGAAATTGTATGCTTTCAAGTCGAGTTGTTGCGACGATAATGATCAGACTACTGCCTGTGTGTGCAAAGAAAAAATCGGTTTGCGTTTCATAGTTCAGTTGCCGGATAATGTTTTAATAGCCAACATTAGAGCATTAAAAAGCTGTTCCGATTTGCTATTGTCCTTGTTGCGATCCCATTTTGAAACCGTAAGCGTTATAGAAGCAAACAGTTGCAATTTCAATAACGTGATTGATTTAAATGTCTGGGAAGAACTAAAAACGCTTCGATTACCTTTTGCATATAAAGAGGGTAACAAACGACAACTGTTTCCATTTTTTACCTTCGACGAAGACATGCCATTAGATGGAAAAACGGAAATAAAAAATAAGCTACGTTCATTAATATTAGAACCGAGCATCGCCCTGACACATCGAGATCAGAGACCTGTGCCTTCGGCAGAAGAACCCGCCCATCAACCCGCTGCTTACGTTTTGTTCGGAATTCCGGACTCGGAGGAATGTTCGGCGTCGGATGATTTTTTGGAGGAAGAACAAGAAGTAGAACTCGAACCGTCGTCGTCTTGTACGGATTCGTTGAAAAGTAAATCGGCTTTGAAAGAAACCGCTCGCCAATACTTTGTCATTTTGGGAGAGGATTCTGACGATAGACAACTCATTGCAAACCTTCAAAGAAATCTCTACCTGCAGCTGAAGCAATCCAAATTCAAGTTAAACTACCTGTTTTATTCGTGTAAACTTAAAGAGGATGCAAGCAACACTTCTGCCGTTTTGCGTTATAAAATTCTCACGGGTGAATGCCAGGAACGTTTTTCATTTTGTTTGCAAGAGGATAAAAATAAACGATCCCGAAAGGTTCTTTACTCCCTAGTTATATGCAAAACAGAAAAGCAAGAGCTTTCTATGCTTTTGATGTGTAAATGTTTCGCCTGCCACAATAATGTTCCGAAGTGCGTTTTACGATGGAATTT